>NC_135432.1:37223751-37291251 GCF_051991255.1 Vanacampus margaritifer | reverse complement strand
GAGCCGCTCGGACAGGGAGTATTTACTTTGAATGCTTTGCATGATGTACCACATAGTAGAGCTCATGTGTTACTGACGACCATGGCACCCAAAAAAGGGTGACACTGAGGCACATCCACATAAACATTTGTAAGCATTAAAGAGGAAAGCACAGCAAAAGTGGACTAGCAGCAGCAAATTTGCATGACTTCCTGCTCAACGTGCATCTGAGGCATTGGTGTGCAAACTGTTGTGCTGAAGAGCCACATTTGATTTTTAAAACAGACACATATGGGCCAGGTCATGCTAACAAAAATGAGAACAATACATTTTTAAAATCCGTTCTCACAATTATTGTATTATTTAGCATACATTTAAATATAATATATCATTTATGTTCATGAAATATTGACGCAGGTGACATGCAATACAACCATTCGATGTGACAATAGCTATTCGACGAGATGTAAATGCCTGATCCGCAGAGTTAACATTACTCGCGTTCCAACATCAAACGACAAGATATTGTTGATAAAATGGGGACGCCGCTTGATTGCCACACAACACCTGCTGGGAAAGCGCATGCTGACGGTCTCATTTAGAAAACATTCTCGGCTATTTTTGCACCACTGTCTACAGATACCAAGCTCGCTAGCTAGCTAACGCCACTAGCATCGAGAATCGAACACGGGGGGGGGGGGGGGGGGGGGCATAAAACACAAACGACACGAATTCCGAGCACTTGGAGACCGCGCGTCATTCGACCATCTACAAGTGGACGGTTAAAGGTGAAGACGTACCGTTTGTGATCAACAAACTGAGGCGTTTGCCAACCTGCCTGTTTGGTGGGTCCGTTTATTTGCTACGCGGTTTGACAGACACAAAAACATGACGTCATCGTCACGTGTGACCACGCCCCATGTTCCGAGACCGCTGCGCTCGTGCAAACGGCAGATTGAGCATTACCACTTGCAAAAAAAACAAAAAAAAACTTTTTCATCATATTTGTTAAAACTGTCACTATGACCTGGCGCGTAAAATATGTAGGGGGAGGGGGGTGGTAAATCAGCCCTCTCTGGTCTGATGTTGTGCCTCTAATTTGATTTGTAAGCCACTGTGCCCAAAATACATGGGAAGAGGACATTTGAAAAAAATCGCATACACAAACCACTTTCACAATGTTGGTTGGGGGGAGGTCAGATTTTTCAAAATCATTCAGCTGTAATTCATGAGTTTGTTTTTCCTTCTCTGCGTGTGATTCCTCGGTTTGACCGCATGGTGGCGCATGCGCCCCCAGGAAATAATTAAATGAAGCTCGCCTCAAGGTAATGAGTGTCAGGTGTGTGAACTTTGGAGCCGGAGGCAAACCGATTTTTGACCGTTGTCGTTGTATGTGGAAAAGCTCGTGTTGTGTTTTGAACAGTAATTGAAAGGATTGGACTTTTTGGGAAATAAATTGTTTTTGACCACACGACCGGGCATTTTTGGATATGTTTTTTGGTGCAACGACACGCGTCCGAAGAGTTCACCCCTTAACAAATACACAGGGGTGAACTCTTAACAAATATACTATATTTGTTAAGGGTCTAATCAAACTAGAGGCACAACATCAGACCAGAGAGGGCTGATTTACCACCCCCCTCCCCCTACATATTTTAAAAGACAATATATGGACTGCAATCAGGCCAGCCTCCACTCCAAAAGACAATGTGAAGCCAGCCGCATATTGTTAATATTGTGCATTACGGTAACATGCCGCTGCGTTGCCCCCCTTCAAAACAAAAGCTGTTCAACACCTGGTTTAGGGTTAAAAAGAAATAAGATCATTAAAAATTCAAAGTTTGTTATCCCAGGACCAAACCGGTTCTAATAGACACTACACCGCCCTAGGTATCCATCCAAAGTACTTTGGCCAAAATCTGATGTTGCATTTCAAAATAAAACTAATTTGAAAATGTGTACAGTATTTAGACCATTATCACGGAATTTAAAAAATCATTGAAAATTCATGGTTTGTTATCCCAACACCGGACCAGTTCTAAGAGACACTACACCATCCCACGTATCCAACCAAAGTACTTTAACCAAAATTTGATGTTGCATTTAAAAAGATAAAACTCCTTTCAAAATGGAAAATTCGACCATTATTGCTGATTTAAAAAATATCATTAAAAATTCAAAGTTTGTCATCCCACGACCAGATCGGTTCTACAGGACACTAAACAAACCCAAGTATCCAACCAAAGTACTTTGGCCAAAATCTGATGTTGCATTTTAAAATAAAACTACTTTGAAAATTTATATTTAGACCATTATCGCTGATTTAAAAAGATCATTTAAAAAAATCGTGGTTTGTTATCCCAGGACCAGACCTGTTCTACAGGACTCTACACTAACCCAGGTATCCAACCAAAGTACTTAAAACCAAAATCTGATGTTGCATTTTTTTTAAACTCATTTGAAAATTGAAATTTCAACTATTATTGCTGATTAAAAAATAAAATAAAAAATCAGTTTGTTATCCCAGGCTTTGCAACATCAGATTTTGGTCAAAGTACTTTGGTTGCATACCTGGGTTGTTATAGTGTCCTGTAGAGTGGTCTGGTCCTGGGATAACAAATTTAGAATAAAAATAAATAAATAAAATCTGCAATAATGGTTTAAATTTCGATTTTCAATGGAGTTTTATTTTGAAATGCAACATCAGATTTTGGTCAAAGTACAGTACTATGATTGGACACCTGGGATGGTGTAGTGCAGGGGTGCTCAAGTTCGGTTCTTGAGAGCCCCTATCCAGCCTGTTTTACATGTTTCCCTCCTGCAGCACAGATGAATCTAATGATCAACAAATCGGCGAGCTTTGCAGAAGCCTGATAACCATCCTGATCATGAATCAGGTGTGTAAGTGGAGAGAAACATGGGAAAACAGGCTGGATAGGGGCTCTCGAGGACTGAACTTGAGCACCCCTGGTGTAGTGTCTCTTAGAACTGGTCTGGTCCTGGCATAACAAATCATGAATAATTTTTTATTTTTTTTAATCAGCAATAATGGTCGAAATTTCCATTTTCAAAGGGGTTTTATTTTGAAATGCAACTTTGGTTGTCCTGTAGAACTGGTGTGGTCCTGGGATAACAAATCATGATTTTTTTAACGATTTTTTAAAATCAATAAAAAAAATTAACCCTAAACCAGGTGTTGAGTAGCTTTTATTTTGAAGATGGACAACGCAGCAGCATGCCACTGTAATGCACAGTATTAACAATCGTTGAGGCGGCTGGCTGGACTTGTCTTTTCAAGTGGAGGCTGGCCTGACCGCAGTATATAATAATAATAAAAAATAATAATAATAATAATAATAGACCAATACCATAATTGCCCTTTCTCCATGATCCCGCTCATTGTTCGGAGGGACGCGATCCTCAGTAACGCCGGTGAACTTCCAGTGTCAAACTCCCCTTCAAAGCTTGGTTCTTCTTCAGATGAGTCCTGTATTGCTGGCAGATAAAGGCTAGATAATTTTTTCTTCAGCCGCTTTATCTTTTAAGCTGGTCATTGCCTGCCCACTGATGAAGTGACACCTCAGGCAATCGACATCAATTTAACTTGGAGTTTGAAAACATCTATGTGTATAAGCACTTGTGTTCTCATGTTATATTTAAGCACCTTCAGCAAACAAACAAGAATATAAAAAGTGCATGCCTAATTACAAGTTCTCACTCACACAAAAGCTCAATTTAAATATAACTGGAATGGTGTATGATGCACACAGTAGCAAAAGTGGGGGGGAAATAGGACACAGGAACGCCAAATCAAAATAATTTATTTTTTGGTGACAATTCTTACAGTTGTAGGATTGTGTCTCAAACACTTGCTTGATCAATTATCAATATTTCCTTTTACAATCCCAACCCCAAAAAAACAAAATCAACAAAATAAGCCAAACAAAAAAAGGACGGGGTGGTGGTGGCGGTCATTTCTGCCTGCCAAGCAAACGCTTGCAATAATCATTTCACATTTTCCACGAGCAGACGTTTTTGGACGTTAGTGCATTTTGTGTTAATTGAACTCATTGGTGAAAAACAATTGGCAGCTCCAGTGATTGCTTTTTCATTTAGTGCGCCTCTACACCCAAAGCGTTAAACAACATCTCTCTGCTGGCCATGTTGAATGGTCAATTTGGTTTTGTCAATGCGATTTCACACAACTTTGGTGAAACCAGCCTACCAATATTGAGAGAAAAGCCTTGCGAAACAATATTATAATAAATATGTAAAAGCAATACATACAGTGAGCTCAAACCTCAACATTCTAAAGTTAGCCAGTTTTTCTTTAAAAAAAAAAGAAAAAAAAAGAAGAAAGAAGCAAACTCAACCCTAAAAAGCACAATCAGGTGGATCCCTACTGTCAGAAGCCTCCACACTAGCTACTGAAATCTCCCACACATCTAGTGAAGGTTATAAGAGCTAATACCGCAGCCACTCTACCTCTATGCTCTCTTCAAAAATCCACTTTTGGTGGGCCAAAACATCTGCCAGACGCCAATGACAACATTCGGCCGTCCATATGCTAGCGCGTCGCCATCTCAGGCAGCTTGACAATGAGTTATTTTACATCCAAACCTAGCGGCGCCCTCACTTCAAGGCCGTGCCGCCGCTCAAGCGCAATTCACACATCCGGTGACCGCCAACGGTTTTGAATCGCCCCCACTACACTCAAATATGTAAACAAAGATCCTGACTGATTATCAGTGTTCCGAGTCTAAAACGTTGAAAGGTTTGCGATAAAACGCAACATGAGGAGCAGGTCTGACAAAACTTAAAATTGTTACCTTGTGGTATTTGCCCAACGCAACTTTCAAGCCAAAAGTGATCAGACACGCTTCCAGTAGAAGAAATCTGCGTCTCATTAAACACGTCAATCATTTTGCTTGAACAATCAATGCAGAAACAGTCAAAACCCTTCAGTCATACTTGCAAACCAAAGCACAGCTCACTTCGTGTTAGTGATATCTTTTTTTCTATGTACATGACATATGCATGTTCTCCTCTTTAGTGCATATTGTTCTTGAAATCAAAAAGTGGTAGAGTGCCACGTAGAGGGCGCCAGCGTCCTACCTCTCTCCCAAGGCGAGCACAAATGTGAGCACCTCCACGGAAAGTCAATTCTTTCCTTTTCAAATCACTCCTTTCAGTTCACCAGCTGTCATTTAGCCCACAAGTCTTGGATGTGCTGCCATGTGGAAAATTTCCAGGGAAAGGTAGCTACCATAATGTTGCTTTTATGTTAATTATTTGTATATAATTAGACATATATCCATGTAGATTTTCATACATCTTTTTTTCTATTCATAGAGTTTTGTTTTTCTTTACTTTGGCGATACGGGAGGGATATTCTGCTCTTTGCCAGCGTGCCTGTAATCACCCTGTGGAGAGTGGCGTCTGGCCAGAGGCGGCCTCCTCTGCTCTCGGAACTTGAGGCCAGTGCCTCGGGGGGGCACGTTGCTGCGATAGTGGCCCTTGGACTCCCGCTCGCGTGCGGGTTTGCCGTCTTTGCACTCTCGCGGCGCCTCTCTGTCGTGGCCTCGCTCCGGCTTGTCTCCGGGGGTGCCGCTGGAGGCGGGCTCATCAGACTTGTTCACGCGCAACTCACGCAAAGGCTGGCCCGCCGCCGTGCCGCAGGGTGCCGGGGGCGGCGGGTCCTTGGGAGGTCGTTGGCACACCTCGGCGTAGCTGAGCTTACGGGGTTCCTAAACAAGATGGAGGGAACATGACTGACAATCAAAAGAGTTGCATTGCATCCATGAGCGTTAGCTAACAACGTAAAATTCTGATCAGCAGAACATACTTGATTACTATGTGAAGCAGTTGACACAGTTTGTTTGATGCTTTGTCCGTTGCATGCGTGGATCTGCAAACCAATTGACAAGTGTATGCAAATCTGCCTCCACCAGTAAAAATGTCTTTGGTTTTACGAGTGCTGGCTTTCCCCTGCACTGCCTTTGGCCCAGCTATTTCATTTTTAAACAAAGTATAGAATATTTGGTAGGTTAAGAAATGTTATGTTTAAATAAAAGATCTGTTTTAATTATTCTTAGCGAGACAGTGTCCTAGCACTAGTGAGTTGTTTTTAGAACAGAACACCTACGCATGTTTGAAAATCTTCATTCCTGTTGAAAAGCGCATTAAAGGGATACCTGACTCATTTATTAGCCATTTTCAGCAGTAAAAGGACAATATTTTTTGGGTATTTCATGTGATAACTGCATTAATTTACATGTACAATAAATGAATACCTCTAAAAACACATTTCGCCACTTGCTGTCGACTGAAGATGATATCATGCGCACTCAGGAAACAGGTAACGACCAATCATGTCTAAGTTTGCCCTGAGCTCTGCACACCTGTGATTTCATTTTCAGTCAACACCAAGTGGCAAAATGTGTTTTTAGAGGTATTAATTGTACATGAAAGAGATGAACAATTTAATTCTAGACAAACTATGGCATTTTTATTGCTGAAAATGGCTAAATGAGTCAAGTATCCCTTTATAGCAGTCTAGGACGCTGGACGTTGTCATAAATGTGTTGCCGCATTTGCTGTCAGTAAAAGGCGGCACATGCTCACCTGTGCAGGCGCAGGAACAGCAGCAGGAAGAGGCGGGGGCATGGTGGGCATCAGCGGGCTGGAGGCAGCGGGCGGCGCAGGAGGCCCCCAGCTGTGCACAGCTTGCGTGGAGGAGGCGGGACTAACGGTAGTTTCGGCAGGCACTCTGGCAATTGCTTTGGAAACCGGCGGCTCTGGATGCTCCAGTCTCTTCTCCCGACTCCTGGTGTCATGTCCAAACCAACGTGTTTCACACCTCCAACCATGTCGAGTGTAGACTTCTTATGCTGCTATTACTTACCTCTGGGCCAGTGGTGCGAGAGGTTGTATGACAGACTTTGCAGCAGTCTGGCTGGGACTTGAGCACGCCAAACCATCCTCAGTGACCACAGCTGCACTTGCACTGCTTTCTTTATTTACGGCTTCCATCTTTAAATGACAAAAGATGCATGTTACGACTATTACCATATAGCAGTGCTTCTCAATTAGCACTGCCTTGTAGGTATGTGAAGTGGTACCTTCAAATTTGAATGGCGCAAAAGTTATACAATTATAGTTGCAGACGTCACTAGAATTTTAGCCAACACATAAGGATTAATTGTGCGTTTTTCCTCTTTGACAGCATTTGTGTTTCTCAATGTTATGTGCTGCGCCAAGTTGTTAAGTGCTCTTGTTTTCCACAGACGCAAACACTTGGATGCCACAAACACTCCAATTAGGGCAGCACGATTTTGGCTGCCACAATTGTTAGTGATATTTACATTTAAACTGCCAAAATAAAACACTATAGAACAAGACACTAGCTGCAAACCGTATCAGTCATTTTTTTTGCCTAAATCATCTCCTCAGGATGCAAATTGTTGATTTTTTTGTGTTTCCTGAAAAATTCCTGGGGGAAAAATGACATGAAAAAGAAGGGTGGAATTCCTTTGATTGAACTCACTTAAGTCGGAGACTTATGCCGCATCACACAATGACGGCGTGATTAAGTAGTGGTTCCTTAGTGTCCTAAATTAGCGATTAAACATGAGTTCGGGATAGTGTTGTGTTGATGTTGGTCGCAACTACAATGTCAGTCAACTACGATAAAGAAATCCTAAACGTCTAAAAAGGAAGTCAAGCTAGTCAACACACCACGACGTGGGCCAACTTCAAAGTAAAAGTGTACTAAGGCCATTTGCGTTGCCATCAATGTAATACTGTATTTGGTCAACTTTATTTTGAAGTTAGGCTTAGCATGTTACGTTGAGTATGTTTCAGCTTCCTTGACATGCCAGAATGGTATCGACTGTGAATGTGCACTTAATAAAACCCTTGCTTTACCGTCCGATTTATGAATTAACCCCCCCAAAACTTTTAAATAAAAAAAATTGCTCCATAAAATAATCCATACCCCCACAAATCGCACCCCCTAAGCCGCCCCCCCCCCCAAACCAAACAACCCCGCGCAAAACCCCCACACCCCCCGCCGTTGAACAAATAGAAGTTGTCTAGGGGAAACCCTAGTCATAGAGCGGATTGTGGTCAAACTTGGAGGCACCACTGTCAATTGACAATTTATTTTATTTTATTTTTTACCCTTACCTTGTCCCTGTACAAGCCACGAACAACATCCGACATTCGGTTTTCAAGCACAGGCTCTCCTTGAGTACTGATCACACAGCCGGGAAGAGGAGGGAAATTGGTTGCAGCCAAGTCAAATTTGGGAGCGGAAACCTTAACCTCCGCCAGCGGTACGGGTCTCTGCAGAGTACATGGACATGCAGACATTATCAACAGAACAATGACATTGATGTGACTGCCCAATATTAAAGTGAGTGTACCATAATCCGTTCGTCTTCTCGTCTTCTACGTGTCCCCCTGTAAATTGTGCTCCGTCTGAAACGCAAACAATCAGGGATCACGGCTGAATTCAGCACCCGTGAAAAGGAGACGGACTAGACAACAAGAAAAGAAGACGAGGTTACCGTCCACGTCCAGCCATGCTATTGTCATCGGTCGGGTCTAAGGAGGAAGATGAGGAAGACAGATGTGAGAACATGGCACTCAGGTCAGAGGCCACCTGCACTGGGTTGGAGGGGGCATGCTGCTGTGGACTGCGTAGTCCCGTCAGACTCTCCAGAGGGACAGGGGTGATCGACGCCGAGGTCATCTCGTTCGTCCTTACCGGGGGTTTCACGTGGTTTCTACAGAAGAGGAACACGTCAGTCGTACACATGGCACTTATTGTAGACATGGTTGATTGCTAACCAATGTTTCATGTTTTAATAATTCACACTAGACTAGCTCAAAGTTCCTGGTCATATCTGTGCAAAGAATGGGAGATGGATTTACATGGTATCCAGGGGTTTTACTGGCTCAAGGTGGTATCATCCTGGCAGTTGAATTTACAGAATACATGCGCCATGACGGTTCATCACAACATTCTAGTTATGCCAGTGTATTTTTTTATAGCAAGCATTGATTTTGCGGGACAACTCCAATTATCGAAACGCATGAATTGAGCTTCAAACGCTGTGCGTGGACACGCTACGCAGGACGGTTCGTCACCCAACCCTCTGGTTGGGGGCGGCGCAAAATTAGCTGGAGGCGGCTGCTTCGTAATTTTGAACACAGAAAAAAATCCTTTATCTACACATTTAACCAAGGCAAATTCAAGACTTGAACTGTGAACCCACAATATTTGAAACATTTTTCAGTGACAGTAACTGAAGTCACGCCAATAAGAACATTAATTAATCCAAGTTTTATCCACACAATAAAAATACCTACAGGTTGTGCCAAAAGTTACTATACACTTGCTTTTTTTATTTATGTTCAGGCATCATTGCAACAGTTCAGGCTTTGCAGTTTTTCGAAGCATATAATTCCAATTTCCATGGGCTCAACAACTGACACTGGAGTGGAATAGCAAAATGCCTGCCTGAGTCAGAGTTGCAAGCTTTAAACATATCAACTTTAGGTTGTTGAAAATCTGCCGCTTGAAGCCTTTCACTTGCCTCAAGTCAGAACAGTCAAATCTATCATTCTGTTGGAATCAAGCTATTGTTGATACCGAGTTCCAGCATATCCCTGTGGACAGAGTTTTCCTGGCTTTGAGCAAATGCCTGCTGTAAGAGTTTGGTGTTTTCATCAGTGGTGGGAGCAGCAGGCCTTCTTCTGCATGGTTTCTTCTTCTGGTTTTCTTCTGCATTAAGTTTTGAGAAACTTGCAATGAATAGAGTAAATTGTACTACACGAAAGCTGTCCGACTGCCGTAAAGCTTCTCAAACTGCTGAACTGCAGTCAGGAACATAAAAACTTCTTGTCAGGCTCTAATTCACAGCTATCTGAATGATACATGTAATGCAAACGGAAACAAGAAGTGAAGTGACTTTTGGGAGACCCTGTATTGATGAAGCGCAGATTTCAGGATTTTGAAGCCCCTCCCTTATTTTGAAATTCAAATTTAAGGGGGAAGTCAACCCAAATATTAGTATAGTAAATAATAGTATGTTTTATGCCATCTCACGAGCCTAAATGTGCCATTCTGATTTATACTGTTTTTTTGAAATACGAGTGAAGCAACAAAAAACATCGTTTATCACAGAAAGAACAATATGTGTATTTTTTTAACCCTTGTATACATATTTAATTCATGTACAGTAAAAATAAGTACAAAACATACTTAGTATTGGAGCTGAACAATTATAGAAAATAATCTAATTTTGTGATTTTTTCTCCCCTTAAAAATGGCGATTGCAATGTTAAATCCACCTATTTTTTAAGGTCCTTTTCAATGAATTGTTAACCAAACAAGCAACTAATTTATAATAATTACAATAAACAATATCTAATGTTGTATATTAAACAATATCTGATGTATTATAGATTATATACATTAATTGAAAACAGGTATTGCGTGAAAATTTATTATGCACTTAAGTTATAATCACACCTAATGGCCGAAAGTTTTTTTTTTTACAGTATGCGCAACTGTTAAGACCAAAAGAATTGCACTTTTAAAGGTGCTTTGCAGAGTTGAAAATGTTAATGTTGAAGATGTTCCTACAACATGCATGCTCAAGTACAAAGAGCCCTGACTTTTTAACTGCGACTATCAGCTTGTATCTTTCCTTCAGTGTGGAATGTTTGGGGCGAACAGTTTTTGGGAGGTGAGGAGTGCTGAGGGTGACATCATGCTCATTCACGCGGACATGTAGTGTTAGCGTACGTTGCAATGAAAAAAAGAAAATAAAAAGAAAACGCCTACTTCCAAGAACAGTCCAAACTCCAGCTCAGGCAACCACAAAACTGGAGAAAATTAAGTTTATTTGAGCGGACGTACTCGCACGCGCATCATGCATGAGCATGACACAAAAGATGCCGGTAAGCTTTAGGACAGAAGTGGCAGTCACAAGTAATAATAAAAAATAAAAAAAAAGGTGTAAAACTCCGCAATGCACTTTTAACTCTTTGACTCCCAAAAACGTTAAATAACGTTTAGTAAAATCCTACGGAGGACTGCCAAAGACGTTAAAAGACGTTCACTATGGGTTTTTTTGTGGAAACGGGTGGAGGAAAGCCTTGGCCAGCTGTGCTGAAAGTATCAAGCAGATCTAGTTAGTATAATGCCTATTTTTGGGCACTAGATGGCAGCGATGACTCTCTTTGGACAAGATTGAGTAGGCGTCAGTAGAAGACGTGAGGCGGAGCTAGAGTCTTGAGGGGAGAATGGCTGAGTAAGCAAAAATAGTGACCGGTTGCAAGCAGCTCACGCTTGAGCATTTTTTTCAAAGACGAAAAGCATCGACCAATGCTAAAGAGCACATTGATGACGACGATGATGATGGTGGTGGTGACTCCGAGGTTGACGCCGAAGTTGGAAGCATTGACGCGGCGGCTATGATCACGTCATAAAGCCTCACCGGCTAGCGATGCTAACGCCGGAAAACGCGGAGCACAACCGAGCACTTCTGCACAGGCGGACGTTCAATCGGACGACGAAGAGTACCCCGAGTCCAATGCATATTCATCGGAGGAGTGGGTACAGTCTGATCACGGAGAAGACACTGGTTATGGACTATGATGCCACCATGAATGGAGTGGATAAGATGGATCTACCACCCGGTATAGGAACTGAAGGACAATGAGGAAGCCAGACGAAACACCACCGTAATGTCACCGTATCATGATCCTGAGAGTAGACTTGATGGCAACATGGCCAAACACACACTGCAGTATATACTTGCTATTCCCCGGAAAAAAAAGGCCGGCAAGAAAGTGTAGCGTCTGCACGCGAAGGGGCAATCGCAGTGAAACTAATCTGCTGTGCAAATCCTGCTGCGTCCCCTTGCACGCAGGGGAGTGTTACAAAAAGAAAAACTGTATTTGAAAAATCCACACAACTGTAAATAGTACCACGGTTGCACACATTTGTAAATAGTTTGCCAAATTGTTTTGTCAAATTGTTACACTGTTTAATGTAAATAAACGTATTTTGCTATCAAAAAACACTTTTTCATTGTTGGTGGTAGTGTTTTACAGAAGTAAAGCACTGTTTAGGTGTTTGTGGCATCATTCATGGAAAAAAAAAGGTGTCAAATTCACTAGAGTGCATGAAATAATACCGTTTCACAAAAAGCTTGATTTCTCCGTATTTTGTTTCAAAACAGAGCATTTGGGTGAAACTAAACATTTTCTATTGTTGATTACTGAAAAACGGAATAAGGTAGAAACAAACTTTTTCTGATGAAAGATGAGAGTCCAATCTTTCATTTGGTAGTATGTGTGTTTCCATAGTCCAAACACAACATTTTCTGTGGACCTTGAAAGATCAGTCAAAATGCTTAAATCGGCTGGCACCCACGGCATCCCTTTTCTGAAAACGTCTGGCAGTCAAAGAGTTAAAGATGTTGTTTTTAAGGACAATCAATTTGTAAAAATCTTTAGAGTTTTTCCAATAACCAGAGGACACATCGACTGCTTCAGCACTAGAATTTAGGGACCTAGGGAAGGTTTGGACGCATGCGCGAGATGCTGTGACTATCGCGAGACCTACAGCGAGACCGGGAAACCCCAACATGGCGGCGCCCTGCTGCTAAGATAGAATTAGCTCTATTATACTAAACTAATCCAAATTTAACCATCATATATCTTGCCTTTCTTTTTTTTCCCCTCTCTTTTTCATCCGACAGATTTGGAATACCACCCAACGTGGAGGACCTCGAACGCTTCATCGACGCATATTTTTACAGCTGCGCGATGGAGAATCCTTCCGTCGAGAAACTGTCGAGAAAACCTTCGAAAAAGAGGAAAAATGATTCAGCGACGGACACGGAGAACCTAGCCACTACGGAGGTTTCGGTCAGTATGCTGGAGTCCATAAATAAAAAATTAGAGGTCCTCTCCCTAATCAGCGAGGACGTCAAAGAATTGAAAGTAAGTATGGAATTCTTCAGCCAACAAGTAAGTGAGCTCCAACGAGACAATGCCGAGTTACACTCTACACTCGTGACCGTTTCAGCCGAGTTAGAAACCGTTAAAAAGGAAAATAAAACGCTAAAAGAAACTGTTCTGGATATTCAATCCCGTAGCATGCAGGAGAATTTAATATTCTCAGGAATATCCGAGAATACCTCTGACAATCCAGAGGTTGAGATAAAAAAAATTATGACGGCCTATGCAGATATATACACAGGACTGAGTCTATATTGTTTGTATGCATAAATTAGTTCTGGTTTCCTGGAATGTTTGTGGCGCTCGCTCAGAAGCAAAAAGAATAAAAACTTTAGACCATCTCTTAAAATTAAAAGCAGATATTTGCCTCCTACAAGAAACCCACCTACAAAAATCTGAAGAAAAATTACTTATTGATAAGAATTTTAGCCAAGCGTACTCTGCCCCTTATAACAGTAGACAAAGAGGAGTCTGTATACTCATACATAAGAATTTACTCTTTACTTTAAATAATACAATAATAGACCCAGAGGGCCGATACATTATTATTCAGGTGACTATATTTAATAAAATATATACACTTGGTAATTTATATGCCCCTAATAATGATGATCCGGCCTTTTTCCATGAATTTTTCTCTCAGCTGTTTGATTTAGCAGCGAACTCTACTATTATTATTGGAGGAGACTTTAACACAGTCTTAAATCCATTAAACCCAATGATTTCCGCCACCGTGACTGCCTGGTGGAAGGCACTAGAATTGACAAAAGCCCAAGTGGAGCCCTGTGGACTTTCTCCCCTATGGCATAACCCCGACTTTCAACTTAACAACCAACCGTTTCATTTAGCTGTGTGGGAGCAGAAAGGAATTACACATCTCCACCATCTCTTCTCAGATAATATGTTTATATCATATACATCCTTGCTCCAAAAATACAATATAAAAAACGGAAATTTTTTACATTATCTACAAGTTAAAAATATGATAAAGAAAAAAATTCCAACACTCCAATCCCTAATCAGCGAGGACGTCAAAGAATTGAAAGTAAGTATGGAATTCTTCAGCCAACAAGTAAGTGAGCTCCAACGAGACAATGCCGAGTTACACTCTACACTCGTGACCGTTTCAGCCGAGTTAGAAACCGTTAAAAAGGAAAATAAAACGCTAAAAGAAACTGTTCTGGATATTCAATCCCGTAGCATGCAGGAGAATTTAATATTCTCAGGAATATCCGAGAATACCTCTGACAATCCAGAGGTTGAGATAAAAAAAATTATGACGGCCTATGCAGATATATACACAGGACTGAGTCTATATTGTTTGTATGCATAAATTAGTTCTGGTTTCCTGGAATGTTTGTGGCGCTCGCTCAGAAGCAAAAAGAATAAAAACTTTAGACCATCTCTTAAAATTAAAAGCAGATATTTGCCTCCTACAAGAAACCCACCTACAAAAATCTGAAGAAAAATTACTTATTGATAAGAATTTTAGCCAAGCGTACTCTGCCCCTTATAACAGTAGACAAAGAGGAGTCTGTATACTCATACATAAGAATTTACTCTTTACTTTAAATAATACAATAATAGACCCAGAGGGCCGATACATTATTATTCAGGTGACTATATTTAATAAAATATATACACTTGGTAATTTATATGCCCCTAATAATGATGATCCGGCCTTTTTCCATGAATTTTTCTCTCAGCTGTTTGATTTAGCAGCGAACTCTACTATTATTATTGGAGGAGACTTTAACACAGTCTTAAATCCATTAGTTGACCGTTCTAATAATACAACATGTAGACGATTACAATCTACTAAAGTAATAGGGGAATATATGGATGACTTTGGCCTCGTCGACAGCTGGAGACTTAAAAACCCAAATAAGAAGGAATTTACCTTCTTTTCCGCTGTGCACCGGTCTTTTTCAAGAATTGATTATTTTCTTACAAATAACTCTATTGCTGATAAAACTGTTACAAAAATACATCCTATTATTATTAGCGACCATGCACCAGTCTCCCTTTCCCTACAAGTTGATTATACCTTTAAACCACCACCGACATGGCGGTTTAACATCTCACTGCTAAACGACGCAGAGTTTGACAAAATTATAAGAAAAGAATGGGCAGACTTTTTGGAAATAAATGACTCTCCAGACCTATCGCCATCTCTTCTCTGGGAAACTGGGAAAGCAGTAATTAGAGGTAAAATTATATCATATTCATCTTATAAAAAGAAACAGGATCAAAAATCAGAAAAAGACTTGGAAGATAAAATTAAACAACTGACGGATGAGTACGCAATAAACCCAAATAACCAAATATGGACTGACTTACAAAATACAAAAATACAGTTAGACGATATGCTAACTAAAAAGACAGAATTTATAATACAACAATTGAGATATAACAACTTTGAATATAATAACAAATCAGGTAAATTTCTTGCAAACCAACTTCAACGCAATCGGGAAAAGTCTCTTATAACGGCGATTAAAGGGACAACTGGTGAATGCACACAATCACCAGAAGAAATTAATCACATTTTTTATAACTATTATCGTAACCTATACTTAGAAACTAACAAGCCTAACCCTGAGCATATTGAGGCATTCCTCAGTAGCTTAAATATGCCTCAGTTAACTACTGAATATAAAGACATGTTAGATGCGCCACTTACTATAAACGAGTTGTACAGTGCTCTACATAGTATGCCTAATGGCAAAGCACCTGGCCCGGATGGTTATCCGGCTATATTTTTTAAGCACTTCTGGTTAATGCTTGCTCCACTATTCTTAAGAGTAGTAACAGAAATTAAAACTAAGGGTTACATACGCCCACACATGAATACAGCAGCAATTAAACTTTTATTAAAGCCAGAAAAAGACCCCACCCTTCCATCAAGTTACCGTCCAATTTCACTAATTAATACTGATATTAAAATTATCACTAAGGCTTTCACATCTAGACTAGAAACAGTAATCTCGACAATTATTCATAGCGACCAAACAGGCTTTATTAAAGATCGGCACTCTACTAATAATATTAGGAGACTCTTTAACCTTATTAGCATGTCACAGCGGCATGATAAAAAGGCAGTTATTATATCATTGGATGCAGAAAAAGCTTTCGACAAAGTTAACTGGTCCTTCCTCTTTGCTGTTTTAAATAAATTTGGCTTTGGGAAATCATTTATCCACTGGGTATCAGTATTATATGATTCTCCAAAAGCTACAGTTACTACTAATGGGATTATATCTCAGAGCTTTACTTTACAGAGAGGCACAAGACAGGGATGCCCACTATCCCCTTTATTATTTGCAATATTTATTGAGCCACTTGCATTAGCCATACGCCAGGAAAGAAGGATTCAAGGAATTCACTCTGGGGTAACAGAACATAAAATTAATCTATATGCCGATGACATCTTACTTTATTTAGAAAAGCCGGCTACTTCGCTAGGGGAAGTATTTAATTTAATAACTAAATTCTCACAGTTATCAGATTATTCTATTAACTGGACAAAGTCAACACTTCTACCTATTACAGAAAATTCATGGAACCCTGCAAGCCAGGACCCACACTACTCATTTCCTATAGGTAATTTAAAATACTTAGGCATAAAAATCTCACCTAAATTAACTGATTTAATTCATTTAAACTTTTCTCCACTTCTGGATAACATTTATAGTGACTTGGAGCGCTGGAATAATCTTCCTATTTCTCTAATAGGACGAATAGCCACCATTAAAATGAAAGTTTTACCTAAAATAAACTATTTTTTCTCAATGATTCCATTTAAACCTACGGCTAAATGGTTCCAGTTGTTGGACTCAGCCGTAACAAAATTTTACTGGAATAAAAAAAAAGCAAAGATTAGTCTATCTACTCTTCAGAAAAGCAAATCCAAAGGTGGTCTAGAGGCACCAAATTTTATGTACTACTATATAGCTAACCAGCTACAATATATCGTTCTATGGGCTCAACCCAACAGAGACACTAACTGTTGGTTGGAACTAGAACAGAAGGATTGTAATAACCTCAGACTTCGAGATTTATTCTTTATTACAACATCGATTAAGCGCCATAATTGTTTTAAAAACCCAATGATTTCCGCCACCGTGACTGCCTGGTGGAAGGCACTAGAATTGACAAAAGCCCAAGTGGAGCCCTGTGGACTTTCTCCCCTATGGCATAACCCCGACTTTCAACTTAACAACCAACCGTTTCATTTAGCTGTGTGGGAGCAGAAAGGAATTACACATCTCCACCATCTCTTCTCAGATAATATGTTTATATCATATACATCCTTGCTCCAAAAATACAATATAAAAAACGGAAATTTTTTACATTATCTACAAGTTAAAAATATGATAAAGAAAAAAATTCCAACACTTCGGGGTACGCTCCAACCGCCTGTTTTAGCTAAAGATATTAACAAGCTTTCTCAGACAACAACAAAAAAACTTTCAAAAATATATAAGTTACTTTCATATACTGATAAAATGTCTTTACCCATCTCGAAATGGGAGACAGACTTGTCTATAGCACCGGAACCTGACTTTTGGATTCAAGTTTGTGAAAACGCATTTAAAATGACAAAACACACAAATTTACAACTTATCCAATATAAAGTTATTCACAGAACATACATTACTCAATATATGATGAAGAAAATGGGACTCTCAGACTCCGACATTTGTCTCCAATGCTTACAAAACACTACAGACACTTATGTTCATGCTTTATGGTTATGTACTCCGGTTATGTATTTCTGGACTAAAGTCTTAGAAAAACTTTCCGCTATTTTGGACTGTAGGATACCTTTATCTCCAAACTTGTGTTTGCTAGGTGACCTAACAACAACTGATTTACCACATAAACAATTTCAATCTACACTTGTAGCCCTTACTATCGCTAAAAAAACAATTCTTGTTAACTGGAAAAATAAACAAACTCTGAATATCGACCAATGGTCTAACCTCCTCATAAATCACATTTTAATGGAAAAAATATCTGCCTCAAATAAAAACCAAATATCAAAATTTATATAAACATGGTCTACGTATATAGAATTTTTTAACCTAATTCCGGTTACTTAATTCTGTCTGTTAGAGAGAGCCACTACATCGTGATAACTTACATTGATGTTTCTGCATTTGGCAATTTATTATTATATTATATTATTAGTATGGGATTTTTTTTAATGGGCTTTAGGTGAACTGATGAATACACACACGCTCGCACGCACGCACGCACACACACACGCACATACACATACTCACCCACATACAAAAAAAAGTATATATATATATATATATGTGTGTGTATATGTATATATATATGTATATGTATTTAAAAAAAAAAAAAAAAACATTTATTAAAAATTTTTTAATTGATTTGTTATTTTTTTAAAAAAAAAAAAGGAGAGCAATGATGATGTCAAATCGAATGAACAATACTGAGCTCTTCTGTAAAAAAAAAAGAAAAAAAAAAGAAAAAAAAAAAGAATTTAGGGACCTAATAGTCCTATGGATGTTATTGCCTAAACCAGATGGATCCCTGCTGTGTGAGACTATTTCGCACAAGCCTCATAAAGCAATTGCTTTTCTTGCCACTAAAAGCCCAGGAGAATAATGTGTACATTGTTAATTTAAAGATCTTCAGAATAATGATTGATTAGATGGAGTTGTAAATGCAACTTAATTGGCTTACATATGTACAAATTCAAATTAAAAAAATGTTGGCACACTGCTTGGCAAATGGATTTTGAAAAAGGTAAGACATAAGCTTACATTGGTTTTAATAGAAACACTAGCTGACCACAACAGAAGAGGGTTGTTTACTAGAATACCCCTGTGCTTATGATTGGCTGAGGGGGTAAGCAATCAAACTGCACGATATACATTCGATCAAAGCGCACATTACGAAACTCACTTTAGAGGTAGATGACAAAACAAATAAAAAAACCAGCAACATGCACTGATCTCAACAGTCTTTGACCCTCAGATCTCATAATCTTAATGCTCATTGGGATGGACGGAGTGAAGTGCCCCACTTTGTAAAGGAAGAACAGAGAGCGAGAAAGTATGAGAACGACAGCGAGAATGAGAGCATGAGAGACAGAAACAAAGCCAGTTAACTTCACACCTCCGTGTCCCTCTATTTGTCATGATTTCATCGTCGAGTCAGACTGCGGGAGACCTGTGATATTTTTTTAAGTGACAAATTGGGATGCAGCGTTCAACATTTTGTTTTTCTCACAGATGAACTGTTTTTACAGTGATAGTTTAAAAATGTGTATCACTGTTTTCGTTATGACTACGTGTGCAACATTTAAGAGTGACAGTGTTGACGACCATTACTTTGTTGCTAAATTCGGAGATTATTCAGACACGTGCGCAAATCCTATTTGGCCACGTTGCGTTAACAAAAACAAGTAAAATAAAAATTGTGGGGAAAAAAGTTTTAGTTAAAGCTGCTCTATTTAACAATTTGCCCAAAAATATCTTCACAATAGCCATTTAATTTGACTATTTATGATGGAAACATCTTCTAATAGGGCAGTTTACAATTACGCCCCAAATAATATTTTTAGAAAAGCGCACAGAGCACGTGGGCGTGGCCAGTTGATTTTCAGACAAGGAACACAGGCAAGCGACTGAGGGAGTGTATTCGTACTAGGCAAAACTTGTGAACTGACTCGCTATTTCACCATAAATATACTTAACAGATGTATTATGGTTACAACAAACCTCTGCTGCTTTGGCGTCTGCCGCTATGGGACTGGCGATGTTGTGACAGTGCAGTCAGAGTAAAACAGTCAGGACTCTTTGTACTCATCTGGGCATTGGTAGAGCATGCATGATGTAGAGAAACATTACCTTTTTAAACAGCACGATGCACCTTTAATTTCGTCGACGAAAACTAAACAAAAATAATTTCGTCAACACATTTTTCACTAGACTAAATCTAGACGAGACTAAAACCCTCATTAATAAACAATAAGTGCGACTAAATCAGTATGTATTTTCGTCGACAAATGAAGACGAGACAAAAATGTACTTCACTTAATAAAAACAGGACTAAAATCTATGGACATTTTAGTTCATGAAAACGAAACTGAAATTATATGATTTTGTAAACTATTGTTCTCTGCTAATCTGTCAGTGTGACAGTCATGTGACCCACAGTGACACACCCCTTTTCAACCTGCAGCTAACGAGTGCAACATGCACGAACACATCGGACAGCTAGGAGGTGGATTCACTGTGAAAGGTTAAAAAAAACAACAAGTAAATTATAGTTCTAACGTAACAATCCAACGACTAACGTTCCAACAATATTGTTAATCCAATTGCTAACTCATGCTGGCTAACTTACTAGCTTGTAGCATGGAGTTATAGTCTAGCCTAAATGCTATAAAAAAATTGTCGACTAAAAATAGACTAAATACAAACGGGATGGGGTTGACTAACTGATTAAAAACTATCAAGCATAACTGAAATTGGACTAAAACTGAGACTACATTTAAAAATGTCGGATAAAATTAACATTAGCTGTCACTAACGACCTTTAAAAATTGATTTTCCAATTGATTATTCCATCGATTAATCGTAAATCGAATCGACTGGATATAAGTACTGTTACGGTCCTGAGCCTTTAAGGGGGTGGGGTTAGTCTGTTTTGGCGATCGCTCCTCCATGTCCTCCTATACACAGCCGGGATGACAGTCTGTGTGTGTGTGGTGCTAGGCTTGCTCTCGCTCCTCTGCGCGCTCCCGAGGCTATCACCTACTAGCAGGACGCTGCTGCTGCTGTCTGCCTCGTGGGCTCAGGACTTCATCGTTTGCACATTTGCTTACGTTATCCTTAGCTTTCGTTTCTTTTGTTAATTTTTACCTTTTTTGTAATAAATGTTTCCATTCGTGCATTTAACCCAGTCTCGTTTCCCCCTCCATTGTTGCGGCTCTGAGCCAGCTGTAACAGTGCTCACAATTTATTAGTTCTATACGTATGCATTATTGAACACCAACAATCAGTTCACACTTTATAAATTTCCAAGTTAAGACATAACCAGAAACAAATGTTATTTGTGTTTTTATGCACTTTGAGGTATGCCTGGGTAAGATGTGACAAATTATTTATAGAATTTTATTTTAGTATTACATTTATTTTACAGTATTTTTCTTTGTGACACAAAACACCTCGAGTTCTGGTCAAGAACAGCGTTGTTGTGTTTTTAGGTTGTTTGCGATATGCCTTTGCCATGTTTCCAAATTTTAAAGGGAAATGAATAAAAAGTGCATATTTTGAATCCGTATTGGTTTGAATTGGATTATCAGCCGTTTACTGGGTTCCAGCTGTTTACTGGGTGCCTAATGTGTCTGGCCCGGCTACATTTCTTGATTTGAAAATTTGGCCCAACTGAATTAGCAATTCAAACATTGTGCCCCATAATGTACTTGTTTCAATAGGACGTTTTTCTTTTAAATTGGCTTTTTTAGAAATACTATTTCTTCACAACTGGCAATCCGATCCATTTAATATAATTTCCACATATTCAATATTTTTTGCATTGTCTGCAAAAGTGTAAAACAAAGTTTGTGGCATTTTTACTTTCTGAGATAATTGAAGTCAAAAGCGGTACCACAGGCTAAAATGTCCATTTTTTTCATAAATTCCTGAACTTTTAGCTAATGATTATGGGAATCTGATTGTGGACCTTTGGAGGAAGTTTACTAAATAATAAAAACAGAAAAGAAGTATTTTCCTGACGCTGGATAAAAGGTCATTTTCTAGGCACTGAGAGAGCAACCCGATGGCCTAAATCTAGTGTGCCGTTAAGGTGATCTGCATATATTAAAGCATATGGCAGTACAGCATAAAACCAGTGCTAAAGAAACTGCTGATAACAAAGCCGCTGTTGAAAATAAAATAAAATGGGCAAACAAAATGGATGGTTAATAATTGCGATGAAAGGGAAACCGTTAGATGTTGTATATGGGTTAACAACTGTAAAAGCTAATTGCCAAAGCCATATTTTATCACTTGACTTTACTGATTGGTTAACATTCACTGGTACATGACACCTATTCATACAAAAAGGAATGTATGGGAAAAAGAGGGGTTGCAATGAAGCTTATTGTGAAACATAATATTGGTACCTGAAGGCATTTATAACATTCTTTCTTGAATAGAGGGGAACACTGTGGGGATAGCAAGAAGACAGGGAGTAAGGAACAATTCCCTGCTGAGGTCAATGTATTTGACGATCATTCACAACAAATATATTTAGCAAAGGTCAATAGAAACCTTACCGATTTCTGTTGAAAGGCCGAGTGGTCGTCAGAGAGCCAGAACCAGTTTTGTAGTGTCCAGAACCATATCCATTCACAAAGCTACTGTTGGGAAAAGGTGCCTGTAGAGACAAGACAATTTGTGTGTGTGTGTGTGTGGAGGGGGTAAAGTTTAAATAAGTTCCAAAGAAAGAAATGTGGAGCGGTGAAACAGAGGTGTGATCACATGTCATTGAAGATACCCTCAGCACACAGCATAATATTTAAAAGAACACCACTTTTCAGCCTGAAGCACATTAAACCGAGGTAAGTACCGAAACGTGACTTCTGTGAACCATTACACCCCGAGCCTCTACGCATTTTAATGTAAAGTTAGGGACATAAAAAACAATAGTTAAAAAAAAAATGCTGCTGAATAATGTGAGTCTTATTGGAGGGGAATGGGTGACCTACACAAAAAAAAAGCAATAACTCAAAATTCAATTAGTAGTACACCGTGCTGTAAAGAAAGCTAGTGCTGTGATTTACAGCATCTTTGACCCTCAGATCTCATAATCTTATGGTTCATTGGGGTGGGAGTAAAGCATCCAACTTTGAAAGACAAGGAAAGAAACGGACGATTGGATAGTTAAGTAGAGAGACAGAAAGAGAAATACAGACCAAAGCCAGTTACTTCACACCAGACTCCCTCCATGCGTCATGATTTCATCACAGGGTCTGGCATGAGCACTAACATGGTGTTCAATTTCATTCATGCCGCAATCTCAGTTTTGTTACACTTGTTCTGAAGAAAAATATCCAGCTGAAATTTACATGAGTAACACTCACGTTCCAAGCACATAAGAGTGTTCAGTAGCGAAGTGATACAATTCAATTCAATCCAGTGTGGAAAAAAATGCAATGTTCACATGAAAGAAAAGCCTCTTTCAATAATTGGTTTCTTTTTAAGCTATGTAAAGTAATTGCGCAAAAAGTGTTTCCATTGCACTTTTGCTCAATACCTCTATTTTGACACGTCTCAAAAAACACCCCATGAAAGCGTAAAAATGTTTTCGCGATATTTAAGAGTTTTTTTTCAAAAATCATGTGTTTCCATTACCAGCTTGCTTTTGCGCAACTTGCCTATTGCGCAAAACTTAGGGTAATGGAAACGCACCTAGTGACAAATAGCATCCTTCATCAATCTAGCTCCAACTTCTTGTGATTGTTGTAATCAGCTCAGCTTTGCTGCTTGGCATTTTCTTTCATTTATATCACTTATTTTCAGTCAACTGAGATCCAGACTATTTGCAGGCCATGACTGTGAAATGATGTCTTTCTTGAAGGAAGGTTTTTATGTTGTTATTTGGTGCTCTATGACAAGATGCATTATTATCTTGGAAAAAAGGCTGTCATCTCTAAACATCCTTTCAATCGATGGAATCACAAAACTGACTAAAATATGTGTAAACTTGTGAATGTATTGAAGAAAACATCCCGGGCCGGATACTGAAAAACTGCACGGAGGAACTCAAGGATGTTTTCACAGACATCTTTAACATCTCTCTAAACAAGCTATTGTCCCATCATGCCTCCAAGCTGCCACCACCATCATACCTGTGCCCAAGAAACCATCTTCATCCCGCTTCAATGACTACCGCCTGGTGGCACTGACACCCATAATCATGAAGCGCTTTGAAAGACTAATCATGTCACACACATCAAAATCCAACTTCCCCCAAACCCTGTAGACCCTTTCCCATTCACATACCGGGCCGAACAATCCACAGAGGATGCAATCTGTTCTGTCCACCTTAGTCACCTTAGTCATCATGAGAATGTTGTTCATAGATTTCAGTTCAGCATTCAACTCCATAATACCACAACAGCTCATCTGTAAACTCGACAGACTGGGCCTCAGCACCTCCCTCTGAAACTAGCAGCAACGCCTCAAGAAGCATAACTAAGCACAGGGCAACAGGGCAAAAGCTGTGTGCTCAGTCAGTCCTCTGCTCTTGACCCTGCGGATACATGACTGCACAACAACCTACAGCACTAACCACTTAGTGAAGTTAGGTGAATGAGTAGTCAAAATGTAAAGCACTATGAGGTGGAAAAGCGCCATATAAATAAATGAAATGCCAAGTACCATTTAACTCAAAATTTTCTCTAAATTTCTAAATTCAAATAGTTATCCTCCAGGAGCAGTGATTGCAATTTTTTGCCAGGGGTTGTAGTTTATGCAGCGTGTCTCACCAAAGGAGTTTCGAAGTATGGTGCGGGTGAAGGGGCCCAGGTGGGGGGCACGATGCCGTAGACAGGGTACTGCTGCTGGGGGTAGACGTGCTGCATGTAGAGAGGGGAGGTATACTGGGAATGGCTCTGGGCCTGTTGGGAGTAAAGGCTGCTGTCCATGCTACGGTAGCCATTCTTAGCAAAGAACGTGTTGATGGCTTTTATCCTGGCCTGTCAACATCCAATGGAGGAAGAGAAAAAAAACGGTGAAACTTGGCTTTACTGCGATGACAAAAAAAAGAGAAGCTCTTACTCACCATTATAGGTTTTCCCTGAAATGTTTTTACTTCCTCTCGCAAATACTCATAAGCCTGCAAATATAGAAACATGGAGTAAAAAGAGCTTATTGAAATAGTGTATGATTCATTGTATACTTTATTGTTCATGTTGATATGTTGATGTATGAGGTATTGGGTTAGCGTTGTTAGCTCTGTTGTGCGGTGTGCATGCACTCCAAGTGGGTTTGAATGTTGGAGGTTTTGTGTAACAGTGACTTAAGGCGCACTACATCTCGGCTGGTACACTAATGTTGCATTAAAAATAAGAAAGTTAGCATGTTTACATCACCCGCAAATACATGGCAATGCTAGAGGAGCATGGATGTAAACAACATTGTACATTACAGTGCTCCCTTCACTTTTCGCTGCCAATATGTCCCAAATCCCTCCGGAATAAGTCAATTTACGGCAAGTAGAGGTTGCCCTTTTTTTTTTTATTTTAAGGTTGTTTTTTGGGGGGTGAGGGGGATTTACACTTCTATTAAAGGGATACTTGACTCATTGAGCCATTTTCAACAGTAAGAAGATAATATTTTGTCTATAATGTGATAACTTCATTATTTTTCATGAACAATTAATACCTTTAAAAACACATTTTTCCACTTGTTGTCGACTGAAGATGACATCCCCTGTGCTGAGGAAATAGGTAATGACCAATCATGGCTCAGTTTGCTGACCAAACCCAAAAAACAGGTGAGCCGTGATTGGTCGTTACTTCCTCAGCACTGGTGATGTCATCTTCAGTCAACAGCAAGTGGAAAAATGTGTTTTTAAAGGTATTAATTGTACATGAAAAATAACAACGTTATCAAATCAAATATGGACAAAGTACTACCTTTTTACTGCTGAAAATGGTTCAATGAGTCAATAAATTTTACTTTCAGCATGCAAAATGTAGTATAAATACCGAGTTGCTGATAAAGTTTTCCTTTTTAATGTTAAAATGGCTTACCTTAGACAGAAACCGGGTTACAAATGTTACAAATTGGTCAAAAACAAAAATCTGCGATAGAGTTAATGCACAATCACTGAACTGCGAAGTAGCGAGGGAACACTGCACACTAGGGCGAGACAGTTTTTTGTTGCATTTTTAAACAAACAATGAGTTACTGGTTGTCTTTAAAGTAGAGATATCAATAAAATTCAGCTTCATGGTGCTTTACACAATGTTTCAATGTATTTGTACATGTTAGACTTATAGTAGGACTCATAAGTACATTTGTATTCAACTTAATTTTGCAAACAATTATCGGCTTACACATCCGTTATAGACATTGGTACTTTCAAAATTATTAGTTTATCGGTATCGGTTGAAAATAGCATTATCGTGCATCCCTAGTAGTCTTATATACTTTATCTAAAATACTTTTTATTGATTTGTGTCTTCTATCCAAAATGCGCTTCATGAATAACTGGCGAAACGATACGAGAAACTTTTGTCCATGTTGCACAACACAATGTTGAAGTAAAAAATAAAAATAAAAAAGGGGAGGAAGAAAAACATTGACTGTAAACATATGCAACGTAAGCAATCTGTGCAATCAAAACAAAATACCACTCACCATGTAAATGTGCAATATGTGTAAGTACTTAAAGTAGCACTAGGGAACTTTTCAACCTTATTAAAATATTTTCATAACTCTTTTGATGATAAAACTAGTTGAATAGTACCTTTGCCGTGGCCTGAGGGGTTCTTTGTCATTTTTACTGGCACTAAGCAACTTTGAGGAGGATGGTAGGAACACTGCCACACAAAAAAACTAGGGATGCTCCGATCCACTTTTTTCATTACCGATACCTTGGATTCAGTATCTGCCGATACCAATCCATACTAAATTGTCTTTGCACTAGTCCCCCCTATAATATTCAATATATTTCCACAAACAAACTCAAATGCTTTGAGATGTTCTTTAATGTATTCAAAATATTTTTTAAACATTTATTGGAGTATGATTTTCATTCAATATTTTCAATACATGTATTGAATGAATGTAATGATTACTTAAGTGACGGTACACTTTTATTTTCTTACATTCAAGCAGTGTTAATGTTTCAACTGTGCAGAATATGGTCAAGGCTCGCCTGATTCCAAACGCTTCTGTTTACAAAATGAGTGATGTGGCCAAGGCTCCTGTGCCACTTGCTTCTGTCTACACACTCTCTTTCATGTCTGCACGTAAAGAAATGTTCATAGGCGACATGCTTTTTTTGCTCTTCAGTTTAAGAAAAAAGATGATCACCTAATGCCACCTTTATGTACAAAATTAATTACATTATTCTTTGTCTCGCCCGCCTTGGCAAACTCTGTGTAAGCTCCGTGTAAGGATGGCCGTGTGGGAAGCGGTTCCCACACGGCCATGGCAATGGCGATCCTGCTTCGCCACTCGCGGAAGCAGTGAGGCAGGCCCCGATCGGGCGGAGGAGGCGGATTCTCGCTGCCGAACGGCTTTCGCCAGCTGGCGTCGCGGGGCCCGCCTTCCTGCCAAATGGCTCCCCTTTTTCCCCAGTGCAATTTTGACAGAAAAGCAAAGTTGAAATATTATTTACCTCACCATTCCCCGTTTCACCTCGTCATTGGAGACGTGAAATTGCACGTCTCTTAGAGATAAGTCTCTGTGGATCGGGACCATTTTGACAGATACCAGATAAATTTTTGCCCCTAATATCTGGGCCGATACCAGATCCACGTATCGGATCAGAGGATCCCTACAAAAAACTACAACTGTGCTGATTGCTTTATGGCAGACGTCACTTCCAACTTTCCCCATTCGTTACAAAGACGGAAGTCAATTTGAATGTTGATTACGTTTACTGCTTTCTTGGCAAAACAGCGGAAAAGTTTTGCCTGGGGAGACAAAAAAAGAACAAAAGTAAAGGGAAGCGACCCGGATAAAAGGGCAGTCAAGGATCAACATTGGCCTGGATTTCACTCAGTGGCGCGAGCTAAAAAAAACAAAAAGGAAAAAAAACGATGCAATGCGCTTGTCCTCATAGGAAATGTGGTCTTTCTTCGGGCCTAACAATACTGCGTTGGTCCATATGGCGCCGCCATATTCAACGTAAACTGGAAGTTACTTAGTGTTGCTTTAACTGCGTGCAATACAAATAACGTGTAATTTACCATTATTTCCTACCTCTGTGTACATTTTTTATACTATAGATATCTAGATATTCTACAATATGCTATTTTATTATTCTATTTTATTTATTTTTAACTTATATTTATTTATCTTTTCTTATTGCAGTGATAAGGGAAACATCCACAATTACATTGTACCCGTGTATAATGATGACAATAAAGGCATCCTATCTTATCCTAAGAAGCAAAAAGAGAAGGAGGAGGAGAATAAGAAGATGGAGAATAGAAGAAGAAGAAGAAGCAGAGAAAGAACAAGAACAAGAACAAAAAGCAAGGACAACAAAAAAACATGTATTCACCTGCTGAGCATCAGTGTCTGACTGAAATGTGATGTACCAGTTGTTGTTGTGTGCAAACTCAACACTTATCACCTTTGGACAGTTGTCATTGTTGAAGAGTGACTCCACTTCCTTTAAACAACAGGAAAAAAAGGAAGTACATGAAAAAAATAAGATAAAAGACTAGTGTCATTTTGCATTGCAAAACCAAATCATTTCAGTTTCAGTTTTCTATAGTGAAGTGTACCTCAACGGGTGTGGTCTCAGGGACCTCTCGCAAGATGATAATACACCGTTTGTGGTTGGGGCGCACTTTCTCCCCTTTCTCATCCACTTGTACCATGGGTGATGCTGGAAGGATACATTTTCAATTCAAATTTTCCTATACAAATATTTCAGGATGAAACGACTGAAACACGCCACCTACATCTCAACACATCCAAAATGAGCTCCATGTCACTGGTGAGACCCTTGATCCCATCCATGCTGGCAATGGTCCAAATAGGGACAAATTGGTCACTGTCCATCTGGGACATCAGGTATAGATCTTTTGAGAGGTTCTCTCTAAATGTTAAAAACAGTTTTTGTTCATATTTAGATGCGACATAACTTATTCACCAATATCCACTTTCCAAATTAGGTCAGGGATCTCAATTCTTACCTTGAGAAATAAAACTCGAGCTCTTTTTTCAGAGACTCCCGTAGATTCTCTCTTGAGATTGGTTGATCTTCTGTTTTGGCATCTACAACACAGCAAAAAAATAAATAAAAAATGAGAGCAATAATAAATGAGGTGGGGTATTTAAAGACGTCATCATCTCATTTTGTAATGTTATCCGACACCACATACAAAACAGCTGGTTGGCGACAAGAAGTTAACTTCATCAGCCACTCTCTTCCCTCAGTTCTCCTTCGTGTCAAAACATCAAAGGGTAACTCAAATGCACAAAGTAGGGCTGGGTATCCATGCAAGTGCGCCAATCACAACTTTTCAGTGAGGGAGGGAGGACAGCTTCCTCACAGGCCCCCCTTGGTCCCAGACGGCTCTCGTTTTAGAACCATCTCAGAGAGGAGGTTCTGAAAAGTGTTTCCATTGTAATCGCACTGGACTAAAAATAAAATAATGTAAAAGTGACCAATTGGGCCGAGCAATGCTGAACCGATGTGGACCAGTACACTTAAAAAGCAGTGCATATAAACTCGGATATGTGGTCACACAGCACAACATACTTGCTGTTTTTCATTTGGTTTTATATTCATTCATTGAAGTGTTTGTTATATAAATGTTGAGTGTATATATGACTTTCCAATCAAGTTAGTGTATGTTAGTGATAAACTAGGATGCATTCAGACCTGAGCACAAATTGGTGTTACAAATTAAATACATCTATCGGACCAGAACTTAGTCATAAATGGAGAACTCCCTGTATATGATGAAGAAAAGGAATCATCGCGATTGAGGCTTTTTGTGTGTGTGTGTGTGTGTGTGTGTGTGTGTGTGTGTGTGTGTGTGTGTGTGTGTGTGTGTGTGTGTGTGTGTGTGTGTGTGTGTGTGTGTGTGTGTGTGTGTGTGTGTGTGTGTGTGTGTGTGTTGCGGTATGACAAACCTGCAGTCCCCGCAGTGGTGAGCTCCGCGGGGGAAAAGTCCAATTCTGGAGGGTCCGTTCCATTGACTGCTATCTCAGCTGTTGCTGTGCTGCTTTCATCCGGGCTTGGGAATCCCACAGTGTACGGCTTGCAACCAGCCAGCGACAGATCAGCGTAGCCTGGGAAGAGTTACATTCAGGCAAATTGACACCTCATCTTGACCATTTCAAATCCTCTCGTGTCTGTTGAGTCCCTTAATGAGTGAACGTGATAACCAACATTATAAGCCTTTAGCTTTTATACAGAACCCAACAAGTTGGACACTTTCACACAAGGACACGGTATTTTGAATTTTGTGACAGCATATACAGTAAATGTCATCATCATCTTGGGTGACATGACAGTCAGAAGCATTTTTTTCAAACCCCTTAAGACATGCCTTCAATCACACTGCAGCTCAATTCCGATTTTTTCATGCAGTGTGAACGGTACGATTCAGATTTTTTCACATCAGACCTGGGCCTCTTTCGTATGTGGATATAAATTGGATATGTATGCGATGCATCTGCACTGTGAACGCTCATCCGCACACATCCGATTCATACTTCATCAAAAGCCTGATATGCACTTTGCGCTGGCAGCAGAGAATACTTGGAAGGGAGAGTACTGACACGTCTGTGAATATACAAAGCTGTTTTGAGTAACAGTGATAACTTTGTATTTGTCTTTAATTTAATCACACTTGAAACATGAAGCATAAAGTTGACATTTGTGGCGACAGTAGAAATTCAGCCCTGCAGACAGTTCATCACACACGTCAATGGCGCGACGTCTTCAATGAAATGAAGATATTGAGGAGTCTCCCCTCATTTCCCCAAAATATTTCTACCTCTTCCAGCCTCGCTACTCTGGCGTTATGAGATGGAAAAAATGAGTTTGATGGGTTCCTTCTCTGATTGTAAACACTGACGCTAGAGGACAGCAGCCAAATATGAGCAAGCGTGAAAACAGTCCACCAATCAGGAGCGGGTGTTCGCACAGCTTAATTTGCATAATTCATGCAGGCAAGACAAACAAATCCAACTCCTAACACGGCCGCGAAAGAAGTCCACCAGCCCACCAATCAATAACACGTGTTGGCAAAGCTAAATTTGCATATGGCACTGATAAAGGTCGCTTGCCTTGGCGGCTTGGCTGGAGGGAAAACGTTGCGTTGAGTCGGGGGCATTGTTATTTCCGTAAACTTTGCAACGTGATGTCGTTTGTTTTGGTTGCACATCACTTGACGTGTTGCGTTCACATTGAAGTCGCATTTGTTTTTGTAATGTGAACAGTCCATAAAAAGATCGGATTTAACAAAAAATCCGAATTGGGCATCACGGACTGCAGTGTAGCCTTAATTACCATCACATCCTTAGGTAACAGAGGAACGCAAACTTAAGGGGCAACACAGTTTCTGCAAAGCCGATGAGCCAACTATAAAATAGAAGTCATCAAAGGTTGCACTAGCATCAGTGACTCAAAACAACGGGAGACGTGCGTGTATTACTTTTGCTGTGAAGATTTTCTTTTTAGTACAGAGTTGTTCTCGTTTTTGAAAGTATCCATTATCCAACTGGAGTGTGCCATATCATTTATCAGTTATGTCAGGTCTTCAGCCTCAAAAGAGGATTTAGTGCCTAAAGTGAGAGCTACCTTTGTCATGTGGAGGTTGTTTGGTAAGAGGTCAGGTATGATGCTAAATATACAGTAATTTCTGGACTATTAGCCGCGCTAGCTAAATCTGGGGAATACTTGAGTTTGTTACACATATAAACTGCACCCGTCTGTAAGCCGCGGGTGTTTTAATATTACCGCACCGGTTTCCCGCTACTTTTTTTTTTCCATAATGAGGGTACAAATTGTCTCGCTCTCGTTCTGCCTCTCCTACTGTATTTGGTAGGGCTGGGCTTAAAATATCGCTATCGAATGGATATTGCTTTTCATAGCCCAAAATCGATTCATAAAATCATGTATCGATACTTTTAATACGGCTTTTTCCGGTAAATTAATGTGCCCGAGGCGAGCACGTACTTGTTCACCACCTCCTCTGAGCGTTGTTCAAATGTGCCCTTCTGTTATTCAGAGTACCCCAAAAGGAGCCCAGTGCTTACAAAGAAAGGAAACAGCTCAAGCATGAGCTGCTCCGAGCTGCTGATTGAACTTTAAGAATGTGCTGCGTTTTAATGCAAGCGGATCGCATCGCGGGTCTCCCGCTCGAGAAATACACACATGCAAACACACACTGTTTTGACAGATGCACTATGGAAAAGCTTCTTTTTTTTTTTTTTTTTGCAGTAGTTTTAAATGGCCTACCTGAACTGAAATTGTGCATCACACATTGGAGCCAAAAGTAGATTCCTGATCGTTTACTGTGCATCTTGCTGCTCTAAATAGTGACTAAGTCATACTACACTATAACTTACACAAGACTACGGACTACTTATTCTACTTCCATTTGATGGTTGTCAAATACTTGTGGTTCATTAGTGCCCCCTTCTTTAGCAATGATACATATGGCTATGAAGAAGGCCACTGCCGGTAATGCATGACTTGTACTTCTTTCTTATCACGGTTGGCAGGTGCGTTTGGTGCATTACCGCCACATTATTAAAGTGAACATTAAAGTGCATGCATGTGGCAGTAATTAAACTGTACATTAAATAAAAGAAAAAGCGAACACAAATACCCCCAAAAGAAGTAAGGTAAGAAATTGGACATAAAAACACAAAATGTTGATGTATAATTATGAACAATGACTGTGTCTCTTATGTCAATTTGTTTTTATTTATTTATTAACCACTGGAACCTTAGCATAAAAACCATCACAGGAATGTGAATGTTGTGATTTGCCAAAGTGTTTTTGCCACTTTATTTACATAGCGCTGTTTTTGTAATTGATTTCAATTATTATTTATTGTTTTGATCAGGTCATGTTCAATAAAATATACATGATTAATGTAACTGCATTGGATTCAATTATAAATATAAATACTGTATTCATATTTTTACTAATGCTCCAAGTAAGTGAAAGAAGGTTCTACTATTTGCAACATTGGTACTTCTGAGAAGTAAAATTGGTACAACATGAAATCCTTAACTGAATTCAAAATCAATGTGAATCGAATCGGGCCCTTCTGAATCAAATCGATTTTGGAAATCTGAATCGATACCCAGCCCTAGTATTTGGTTTGTTTTGCTCTGCATGACGCTCTTGTGCTTCCTTTATAGTCCGCCCCCTTGTAATCTGATGGATAAGCCGCACCTTTGTATTAGCCGCAGGGTCGAATGCAAGTGAAAAAAGTAGCAGCTTATAGTCCAGAAATTACTGTAATCGTTTGCAAATTATGCAAGAAAACGGTTACCGTTAAAAGGAAACACAAACTAGCGCTTCAACACACTGCCAAATATGCGCAGGCTAAAGACACATGAAAACAGTTCAAGTTGTTTGGCGTAAAAGTGAACAAAAGTTTCAACAAAACATTGCTGGAGCACTCAGACGCACTCCTTATGACAAAAAAAAAAAAAGCGGTTGGATAATATTGAAGTGGTTGCGTATTGTTCAGCCAAGATAAACAACCCACGATGGTTTTGCCGTGACTGGCAACTCGCCACCTAATTGACATGACGTTGCAATGCTAACCGCTAAGCTTAAAGCGCTCGTAAGGTTGGTCCGTCTCAACGAGACGGCGTACACTTCTGTCAGATTTGTGTTTTCTTGGTATTTATTCATGAAGCTTTAAGCAGTTATTTATGTACAATTAGACCTCACAGGGATAACACTACCTGCCCCCCGCCCAACCCAATTTAAGGTGTGGCACTTAGTTATGCTTTATTTGTACTTTCTTTGCATTTAAATTTGGAAAAAGGCGTCTTAAATATTGTGTGCAATAAAAATGTTATTATTCCGAAGCACCAATCACAATTCTATTGTTCAAAAATTATTACCAATATCATAAAAAATGTTTTGGATTTTTTATAGTTTTATATATAGGCTTGTTTATATATAGGCTTGTGTACATGTAAACAAACACCGCCGTTCTTTCTGCTCCAGCAATGCGTGTGCGTTCCAATGACGTCATCTTTGTTTACAAACAGGAAAGGAGTCTCTATTACAATCATTAAAAAGCAATAGACTAAGGAACTTGGCCTCAAGTTAGTAGAGTAATGTTATTATTTTAACAGCAGCAACTACTGTTATTATTTTACAGACAGGGGAAAGGTGTGACTTTAGAATTAAACAAAGACTTAACAGATGGATCATTTCATCTTACCATCACTGAGGTCCGAAGAGGGCCAGTGGGGGCTGTCGGTCACCGCCTCACTGGGGGTCACAGGCATCTCCTGCCACACCTTGGCATTCGGGTTTAAACTGGTGCCTTTTGATGTGACCTTTAAAGTAGAAAAAACAATGCTAAAGTGAATTTCACAACGAGGTTATTTTAAACTTGACAAAAAGAATAGTGTGCAAGAATAAAGCGTTTAATGTGAAGGAATAAATGGGCGCAAGGATATAATCAACTTTTGAAGTAGTTGAGTTTTAATAGTTGAAAAAATATAAAGTTTTTAAATCAATGAATGAACCAGTGATTTCAATCTCAATCAAAATAATCATGAATATTATTTTTTCCATAATCGTCCAGCCATAATTGAAAACATTCCAAATGAAGATCATAGGTCACCTGTTTACATGTGACGTGATCAATTCTGATCTAGCATTTACATGCTCCCCTCATTTAATCAGATCAGCCCATGCGTCGATCATGTGATTTATCAAGATGTTCATTCTGCATTTAGCATAGTAGTTGTGATAGTTTTAACACTTCTATTGAAGCATCATCTTGATAAAAACAATTTCCAAGGGCTGTACACTAAATCTAATTAATTCGATAAATTGTCATTTTAAAAGTCAAATCGGGAAATTGAGGTGCATATAAATAAATACTTGTCTTCTTCTGGATCATTAAAAGCCGTTTACATGATTGTTTTCTGAACATTTTGCACAGGGATGATTTGTTTAAATAAATCACACTTTTTTTTTTAAATAAATGTTGGGCTTATTACTTTGATCAAAATCATAAGCGTCCAGATTGGACAAAAAATGTAATAAATCAAGCAAAGACGATATTCCCGTCAAAGGCAAATCATTGACAAATGTGGCAGCCATGTTGGCAGTAGTGACAGTCCTGTGAAAGACAATTAATGGATAGCATGGACCCTATCTTCGCATTGCCATAGGCACACAAGGAGGCTCAAAAGGAGTGTGTCACACTGTATCTTCCTATTCTTATTTATGGCAGTATTTTTTACTGGAATGAGTTCTCATCATGCATTGAGTTTGTGTACGCAATACTACACAGTGTTTCCCACCGATTTGAAATCTACTTGGGTGGGTGGACACCGGCGGGCGGATTGGGGGGGTCCTCAGTCCTGTTACTATGTCTCCTTTGGCCTCACGTTCCACAAAGTGACGGCAAACTAACATTATATGTGGTTAATCTAGTCGCAACACATTTTATTATATATATTTTAAATACATTTTCTCAAAAACTTCTTGGGCGATGCCCAGTTTACTTGGATGGCCCACCCAAGTATTAATATGGTGTGGGAAACACAGCTACACATGCTATTTTTATTTTTTGGTACAGTATATCAGTAGTTTTTTGTTGATTGTTTTTTTGTCGATTGTTTTTTGTCATGCCTTGGTCTATGGCATCTGAGGCGAAAAAAAGTCTAGCAAAAATGTCAAAAGTGGTCCTAATTTATTATTCTTATTTTCTGCACGGTGTAGAGAAGAGGGCCATGACGATTTGGCCTGATAATGTTAATCATACACTGACTGTATGTATTGGGTGTATTATCACCATCACTGTATCATTATACATTGCTGTCAGTAATATTATACTTCCCTTCCCACTAATGTATATATTTGGGAGTCCTGACTAGAGCCCTTTGTCCATTAAGTTGATGATCCACTGTACTCCTTTTACATGGGCCCAATCATAACATCCAACATGAGGCAATTCATTACAAACTCCCAATCTTGTCTTCATAAAACTCAATCTCTGAAACCGTTCACTTATTAGTACTTTTACTGGATAAATGGTAGGCACAGTTGTATTGTATGTTACTTAAAGCTACGTAATGTATGCACTTCTTTTTTGCACATTGCATTATTTGAAAAGTGGTTTACACTACAAGATATATTTATTTGGCCACATGATATTTGTGCTTCACTATATTTTTATTAACTTTTATTTTATTGTGTTATCTTGTCTACATAAAATGTGTATTTTACAGATAAACGCGGCCGTCGTTCAGGGTGTAGAGACGGTCGTTCAGTAACCAGAAAGTGGGCTGTTCGATTCCTGCTCTCCCAAAGTCATGTGTCGTTGCGTTCTTGGGCTAGGCACTTCACACACATCGCCACCAGTCCTACTCACACGGGTGTATGGAAGGTGCGAATGTTTGGTGGAGGTCGGAGGGGCCGTAGGGGCACAATGGCAGCCACGCTTCCATCAGCCTGTCCCAGGGGAGTTGTTGCTACTTAAGTAGCTTACCGCCACCACACTGTGAATGTGTGAGTGCATGAATAATGTATCCATTCCATTGTAAAGCGTCTTTGAGTGTTTAGAAAAGTACCATATGAATCCGATGCATTATTATTATTATAAACGGAGAAAAAAATGCTAGAAAACTGCCATTAATTCCATTATAGTGGTATCAGGATATATAATTTATTTTATAATTAATTGTGATTGTTTCCACTGAGCTCCTTTCTTGTCATTAAGAACACAATATGTTCGTTACCAAGAATTTAAGTTACAAATGTTTTTTCTTTAAATATTAGCTTGAAAAAGTCGCTAAAAAACATAGTGCCCAAATCGAAGTTGTCAACACTGACGAATTTGACTATGCTTTTGTAAGCTACTTCCGCTCTATTTAAAGCCGTTTGTGAAGAAGAATTTTATTTTTTAATAATAATAAAAAAAAATAAAGCCGTTTGTGAAAACAGTGCACATCATTGATACATTTTATATTTAATTCTATTTACCCCAACTTCACCAACAGGCTTCAATCTGACATCACTCGCCAATGGCAACCCCCATGGAGAGGCAGACAGTGAATGGCTAAATTTAATTCACAAGATTTTAAACAGATATTTATCTGTATTTATTGTTACTTTACGATACGATACGATATACTTTTATTTTCCCCGTGGGGAACTTTTTCCTGGACTCCGTCCAGCTGCAGTTTACAGTAAGGAAAAAACAACAGAATAGAAAGAGATAAAATCAAAATTAAATAAGAAGTGCAGCAGTAGTTTACAGTGAGAAAAACAACAAAGAGAGATAATAAAAATAAATAATACACACACACTCCTATATATATATATTGCACCACTTAGTTTAGTTAATGTCGGTTATTAAGTAATTTGATGGATGTTGGCAGGAATGAGTTCTTGTAGCGGTTCAGCCTGGTTCTGGGGGCCCTGAATCTCCTGCCGGAAGGCAGTAGCTGGGACTTATGATGCAGAATGTGAGTCGGGTCAGTAACAATTTTCTGTGCCAGTCTGGTGACGGACTGCTCATAAAGCATCTGTAGGGAAGGATGATTCCCGACCCCCATGATCTTCATGGCAGTCCGCACCAGACCGGCAATCTGTGACCTTGACTGCACAGTCAGGTTGCCGTACCAGGCCGCAATGCCGTATCTGATGATACTTTCCAATGCAGCCCGGTAGAACAACAGCACGATCCTCTGCTCCACTCCATAGACCCTCAGTCTGCGTAGGAAATAGAGACGCTGTTGGAGTTTGGAGCAGAGACTTCCAACGTGTACCCTCCAGCTGAGTGTGTTGTCAATGTGGACCCCCAGATACCTGTATGAACCCACCTGGCTGATGTGATTGCCTTTAATGACGACTGGCCCGTGGTCACCCACAGGTTTTGGATCAAATATCACCTCCTCTGTCTTCCCCACATTGAGCACAAGATGATTCCGGTCACACCACTGGACAAATTTCTCTATTTCTGAGAAATAGTCCAGTTGGGCTACCGCCGGCCTGCAGCAAGCTGACGATAGCTGTGTCATCAGAGAACTTAATGATAAAGTTCTCTGGGTGTGATGTCACACACACATGTTACTTTAATTTAGTTACAGTATTTGGCATAGGTTGACGTAACATAATGTGGTTTGTGGTGGCATGGCCTGTGGTCTTCTCCCATGAGGTTGTGGGTTCGAGCCTCACTCCCTGGTGACCATGTCAAAGTGTTTTTGATAGTGTTGTTCCGATACCGTTTTTTTGGCCCCGATACCGATACCCAGCTTTGCAGTATCGGCTGATGCAGATACCAAGTTGTTGTTTTTCTCAACATGAAAAAGCTGTCCTGCCATTGGTTCAGAGCGTTTAAGGGCCAATAGGTTATCTTTGCTCGGCAAGCAGCGAACATGTCACACATCAGTGAATGTCGTGCATGCGCAAGACACAAGATGCTGCATCCAAAGTCCTATAATAGCGTCAGAATTAATGGTATCGGCGTGTTACTTGTTAGTACTCACAGTTACCACTGTTTTAATGCAGTATCGGAACAACACTAGCAGCACGGTGGCTGACTGGTTAGCACGTCCGCCTCCCAGTGCTGAGGACGTGAGATCGAGTCCGGGCTTCGGCCTTCCTGGGTGGAGTTTGCATGTTCTCCCCGTGCTTGCGTGGGTTTTCACCGGGTACTCCGGTTTCCTCCCACATTCCAAAGACATGCATGGCAGGTTAATTGAACACTCCAAATTGTCCATAGGTGTGATTGTGAGTATGGTTGTTTGTCTCTGTGTTCCCTGTGATTGGCTGGCAACCAGTTCAGGGTGTACCCTGCCTACTGCCCGAAGCCAGCTGGGATAGGCTCCAGCACCCCCGCGACCCTTGTGAGGAAAAGCGGTCAAGAAAATGGATGGATGGATGGACGGAACAACACTAGTTTTTGAGCAAGAAATTGAACCACAATTTGCTTCCAGTGCACCTAGCAGCGCCTTGCATGTTAGCAGCCAACCACTGGTGTATGAGTGCGTGTGAATGGGTGAATGCTTTATTGTAAAGCGCTTTGGGCACCATATAGTGTAGATAAAAGCGCAATTTAAAAAGCAGTTTGTAATGGCTGTGTTAACTTGAACCGCAAGCAATTTATCATAATCAGCCATCTATGTTGTTTGCATTTGCCTCAAACGCTTTGGGGTCAGAATGAGGACAATCTGACTTTACACCTTTCTCAAATGCAGAAAAGGTTTATTTTTTCATTATTTATTTTGTACTTTGTGCATTTACAATGTCTTGGACTTAAGTGTTAGGTTAAGTACACAATTGTAACCATAAATGTTAAATAAAATAACTAAAATATTAAAATTTGGCATCATTCCTTTTCGGTGTTTCTGTCAAGCATTTCTCTTTTTTTTTGTTCCGGCCAAACGTATTTGGGGGCACTTCTCACCTGTATGGGTCCTTGTCTGCACCCAAAAAGTCTGCCAACTCCTCGTCCATATCATTGGGGAAACGCGATGACGCATCATAGCTGTTTGTTTTTTTAATCCAACATGTAAACTCAACGCATAATGTCTGAATTGGATACTTCAGTGATATATTAACGACCACATAATCACTGTATAGCATACAAGCAAAATTTGGGGATAATAACATGCAAACTGTTCTTCAACTGAAAATAAATGAAGTGGACATTATATAATAAGAATTGACCATTTGTTCCTTTTGTTTTAGACTTATTGGTTTGTCTGAAAGAGTATGTTCTAAAAAAAATTATGGAAATAAATGAGCCTGCAACTGAAATACACAACAACACCACATTAATAGCTTCTGTTAATACCCCCCCTTTGTATGTATAACGAACAACAACCGAGCAGTAAACGTCGTTACTGTACTGGTTGTCTTTTGACATTCAGCAGCCACATGCAATCTTCAGTCCCTGCCCCCCTGGTAGGTGCAACCCTCCCGGCCTGACAAGAACAGCTGGTCACAGGAAAACGCTTCTCTTCCCTGGACGCCCTTAAAAGACATTACAGATGCAGTCGTCCCCATACTCGCCTATGAATGACAATGCGTGCCCCTGTCACACCGTCAGCCAAGTAGAGTCCAAGTCAGCTGACTGAGCTGCGCAGGCCGGGTCCTCGCGACGCATGTCACAGCTGCTACTAGCTAGCCTAGCTTTAGCCACACGACCGATAAAGCTAACGGCAACGTTCAGGGCGAACGAACATGTAACTTCCACTGATAAACATCGAAGATGGTGGCATGCGGAGTGAGAACGATCGGCTGGTCCCTTTTGGAAAGAAACAAACGCGTTTATCAACACGCACGGCGACTTCATAACTCATTGGCTAATGATTAGTCAGCAAACGACTTAATGAGCTTCCCGGTGAGCAGCTAACATTTAAGCTAGCTATCGGTCGCAGGTTAGGTTCAAATTAAGACTGTTGAAAGCGTACGTTGACGGGACTGTTTGCGCATTAGAATCCATATCACGACCACAGACAGACAACGTTCTAACACTCACCAGGACCAATAAACAGCGACATTTTTGTGACTCGGTCTTTATCGGGTTAAATTTGGCAGTTGTCTAAAGATATGGCTCATCATGCAGAGGTCCCAGTGGGTCGTCGTGTCGTAACGAGCTACCTGGGTTAGCCATCAGGCCTCACTCACCATGCCGCCTGACCCTCCCTCGTTCCTCGGCGGAGCCTCGTCCTCCCCGCCGGTCTTCGGTACGGGATCAGCCTCCTCCTGCAGCAGCGGCGGCTCTCCGCTCTGGTCTGAACTCATCAGCCGCTCCTGACACACTTCCACTCCTTCGCGTTCTCCCGACCCCGCCGGTCTGCCTGGCGCCCACCTCCTCTGCCGGCAGTCTTCACCAATCTGCCCCCTCTTCTCGACTGGATTGGCCAGCAACGCTCAGCAACTAGCTTACCTCGCAAGCTAGCTAGCCGGCTACCAGTTATGCTCAGGACCTAGCGTACCACGAATCAATGAAGCGGGCTAACGTCAGCTAGCTCAATGAGTAAAACTTGTAGTCTGTGCTGCAATGCAAATAAAATTCACAAACTACAACCACGGCTTCTCAAACGGTGCAACGTCCTCGGTCACTTTGTTACACAGCACGTCACTGAACCGAGCAATCCAGACTGGGCGACCGGAGCGGACACTAGGGACACGCACCTTCCCTCGGCGCAGGCACACAGTCCGCCGACGTCCCGGCAACCACCGCGAGTTCTCGGTGACCTCTGCGACAGCCACTTCCGTTTCCGGTTTCACTTTTGTAATTTTTGGGTGCGTTCGGAAATACACACCGAGCGCGCACTGCATCACTTCGACTGTTCGGAAACTCAGCCAGAGCATTGTTCAAATGTAACGTTTGGTTATTCCAGTGGACCAGTACCCCCAGAAATGCAGGGCTGTCACAGTGAATTTCCGAATGCGCTCAAAGTAAAAAAATAAGATAAAAACTGTATTGCCTGACATACTTGAAGCACCTTATCCCCAGTTGGAGCGCCAAGAGCTAGGGATGGCCTGATGAAAGATGAAGCCTTCAGAACACTTAAAGAAAAAAGTGTACGCTTAAAAAAAAACTTCAAAACTTTGTTTGGAGTGGATTTTCAGATGTACACCAAGACTCATATTGATGGGTATTTATTATTTAGCGATTTAACCAGATTCTCATCAGTAGCTGTCAGACCATGAACCCCATCTGGATGATGGTACATGTTATCACATGATCTGCAGATTGCTCCTCTGGTTGCAGTAGGAGCCATTCCCCATCTGTGCATGGTTGAGCGGAAAAGCCCAACGCCTTAAAGGATGTGCCATCTCTGGCTCAAGGCGTAACTGCAGCATCTGTGTCAGGCTCGTTCAAGGTGCGCGTGCGACAGCCACAGTTGACAAACGTAGACACAACTTCAAATCAGGTAATAAAAACTTCGCCCCTCTCCAAAGAAACTGTGGAGTATGCGGGTCCGCACAATACTATAAAGGGAAGACAAAAACCGATAGGTGGAGTCAGAGTAAAAGTCAGGACTCTTTGTACTCATCTGGGCATTGGTGGAGCATGCATGATGTAGAAAAAGCTTTAACATTACCCTTTTAAACGGCACAATGCACCTTTAAAGCTTTCAACCCAACACAAAAAAGTTCAGCTCACTAGGCTTCATGTGCTCACGATTACAAATCCACATGGTGGCCAAAATCTTGATTGGCATTTGAATTGTGTGTTTTTTTTGTTTTTGTTTTTGGGTATTTTGCAGTCTTGCAAGTACACATGAAGATATTGACTGGAATGGAAAGGATTAAATTTAATTGTGACTTATTACTACACTCACAACACATGTTTTTGCCAATGTTGGGCTCTGTGATGTGTCACTGCACTTCTAAATCAAACCTGTTTGTCACTAAAGAAGAAAAAAAACTTTAAAAATTAGATAAAAACTCCAAAAGAATAAAAACTTGTACTGTAATAATAATTTTAAAAAAGCTTCTCAGTCTAGTAATAAGTAAATAAGTAAGTAGTAAACCGTGATCTCCAACTCGAGTGTGAAGCAGTTGGGATGAAAATCAGCACATCCGAATCAGAGACCATGGTCCTCAGTGGGAAAAGGGTGGAACTCCCTCTCCATGACGTGGATGAGAGCCTGACCCAAGTAGAGGAGTTCAAGTCTTTTGGGGTGTGGAATAGTGGCTGGGGAGAGGGAAGTTAGGCTAAATCTGATGCCACTGCAACCCAACCTGGATAAGTGGTCAAAAATGGATGGATGGATGGATGGATATAATGAGTATCACATCAGCTACAACATCTTTGTTTTGTTAAACAGAAAATCACAACAAGTTTAAAAGAGTTTAATCCTTCTCTTATTGTTCTTTTAATACTGCTTCTGAATATAGTAGATGAGATCATATTTTAAAGATGACGTGTGTGTTCGTCCATCGGTGACCCCTAGTTGCAAAGAGGGTTTCTCTTTTTGATGACATGCTCCATAAAGGCATGTTCCGACGTGTCCAGCTTGATGTCGTACTTGGCCAGGATCTTCATGATGGGCCGTATCTTCAGCCACCACTGCGTCTTTGGAATGCGGTGCCTGCAACAAATAGGCGTTGGGGATGGGGAAGGAATAGCAATGAGTCCCAAATGCTCGACAGCGCTCATGTACACGCGGTGCATCGGGAGCGTGAATGTCATACTCAAAGTCTGTGTCTCCCTTAAGTTCAGCCAGGGGCTGGAAGGTGAGTGCCCTCTTCTTCATGCCCAGCACACAGGCAGAGTTGGCTGTATTGGCAAAGATGCGACCTGCGGGAAGCCATCCAAGAGTAAACTTTACTTGTTCACAGTATAGTACAATATAGCAACTCCAAGTTGGAATGCACCTTCTAGAAGCCTTGATTAGATTTTCAGTTGGATCGTCCACGTTTTCTTTTTGTGAACAAATGACTGATTTGGATTTTTCTGTCACAAATTTTGAGTTCAACTGTGTGTGACTCTAACAAGGGAGCACCAAGTGAAGATGTAGGCCTTTACAGTATATTAGCTTTACAAGCTAGACATTAGCAGACCTATGGTCTGAAACTCTTCATCTACCTTTTTCTTAAATTTTGAAACACCTCCCAGAGAGATTATGTGATGACCTTTGGAGTGGGGGAGCACTGTTGTGAATGTGCTTTGGGTTGGGTCATGGGGTCAATGTGTTGTTTTAGTCCCGTATTTGTCCCTTGTGATGATGATGTCAGTTGCCTTGCAGTTGCTCGGTCTTGTATTTGTCAAGCTCATTTTGTCATATAGGCATTTATTCTGTCATATAGACGTTCGTCAGCAAGTCAAGATTTCTTCCATGCAAGTTTGCTTTCAACTCAACTCAACTTTATTTATAAAGCACTTTGTATGCAGTATAACAGAGGTGGGCAATCTCGGTCCTGTAGGTTTTGGAGGTTTCTCACTTCCAACACAAGCTGATTCCAAAAAACGGGATCGTTATCAGGCTTATGCAGAGCTTGCTGATGAGCTAATCATATATCAGCTGTGTTGGAGAAGGGCAACATGCAAAACCTGCAGGACTCCGGCCCTTGATGCCCACCTCTGCAGTATATAATGATTGTTTCAAAGTGCTGTACATGGAGTAGAAGTCAGTCATGCAACAAAGACCGGTAAAAAAAATAATAATAACACCCCCCAAAATATCTTATATAGGTAAGCCAGTAAATAAGTAAGTACGTGGGTACAGAACGTATTCAGACCGCTGTAAAATGTTCACTCTTTGTTTTATGGTAGCCAATAAAGAAAAGTAAATAAAAAAAGTTAATTTAATTTCTCATTAACTCATTCACTCCCAGCCATTTTCACTGAAGCAACCCCCTTCGCTCCTGGAGGTTTTACTGGATTTTGACTGATTTTGCAAGTCCCACAGAATATTGTATTCTATTGCTATAAAAACATGGAAACTACCAAAAGAAACATTGGCGTCCCTTCTTTCATCAAAAAAAAGAAGTATATTTCTGTTTCAGTTTTGCAGCAATTAGCACTAGAATATAGCTAAGTTTAATCATTATTTACATTCCTGTTGAAAACAATGGCAAAAAGAGCTTGTTGCAACATGGCCTTGATGGTCTGATCTTTTATACTCTGCTGCCACCCGCTGGTCGTTTTTTGTAACAATTACAATTGCTTTAAGCCCCCTCTTCATGTCAGAAGCTGCATTAAAGCTTTTTGTAAGCTTTTACATTAAAAACAAACAAACATATAAATATGTTTTTGGAAGTGAAGGACAAAGTATTAAAAAACATATATACATGTTTTTGGGTTGGAATTGTACACTCAGCACTCCATCTGGACAGACAAAAGGAGATATGCAGAATTTTGGGGAAATTTATTGCAAACTCACCTGGTCATAAGTATTCAGACCCTTTGTTCAGTATTTAGTAAAAGCACCCTTTTGAGCTTGCAGAGCCATGAGTCTTCTGTGGAATTATGCTACAAGTCTTGATTTGGGGATCCTCTGCCATTTTTCCTTGCAGATCTGTTGATGGACAGCCATTCTCTCAAGATGCTCAATTGGGTTTGGGCAGGGCTCTGGCTGGGTCATTCGAGAATGGTCACTGAGTTGTTCCAAAGCCACTCGTGTACTTAAAGTTATTGTCTTGTTGGAAGGAGAACCTTCAGCCAAGTCTGAGGTCCTGAGCACTCTAGAATGTTTTCTTCTAGGATCTCTCTGTACTTTGCTGCATTTATCGTTCCTTTAATTGCAACAACTCATCCTGTTCCTGCAGCTGAAAAACAACCCCATAGCATGAAGCTGCCACCACCATGTTTCACTGTGGGGATTCTATTTGGCAGGTGATGAGCAGTGCCTGGTTTTCTCCAGGCATGCTGCTTAGAATTAAAGACAAAAAAATCAGTCTTCCTCTTATCAGACCAGATAATCTGATTTCTCATAGTCTGGGAGTCCTTTGTGTTTTTTTGGCAAACTATGTGGGCTTTCAAATGTCTTGAACTGAGGAGAGGTTTCCATCAGGCCACTCTGCCATAAAGCCCCGACAGCTGGAGGCCTGCAGTAATAGTTCACTGTGTGGAACTTTCTCTTTACTGCATCTCTGGAGCCTAGCCACAGTGATCTTTGGGTTGTTCTCTACCTCTTTTAGTAAGGTTCTTCTCCTGCGATCGGTTTCACTGGATGGCTATGTTTGGATGAGTTCTGGTCGACCCAAACTTCTTCCATGGAAGGATTATGGAGGTCATTGTGCTCTTAGGAACCTTGGGTGCTGCAGAATTTTTGGGGGGACTTTGGCCAGATCTGTGTCTTGCCACAATCCTGTTTCTGAGCTCCTTGGGCTGTTCTTTTGTTCTTCTCATTTGCTCTGACATGCACTGTGAGCTGTTAGATTTTATATAGACAGGTGTGTACCTTTTCTAATCCAGCCCAATCAGTTTAATCAAACATAAATGGACCCTATTAACAGAGTTGAGCCATCTAAAAGAGGATCAGAAAAAAAATGGACAGCATGTGAATTAAATATAAGTTGGTGTCTGAATAATTATGACCTTGTCATATTTCATTTTTTATACATTTGCAAAAATTTCTACATTTTTATTTTTTTTTCTGTCAAGATGGGGTGCTGAGTGTACATTAATGTGAAATAAAATGAACCTTTGGATTTTAGCAAATAGCTGCAATGAAACAGAGTGAGAAATTTAAAGGGGTCTGAATACTTTTTGTACCCACTGTAAAATAAAGATCAGTAAATTAATAACAGCAGGCACCATAAAACACAAATTATACCACATCTCATGCTGAATAAAAAGCCATAGATTAAAGACATGTTTTTAGACGAGTTTTTAAAATTGGATGGGGGGTGGTGGGCTAGAATTTAACGGAAGATCATTTTAAAAGGAGGGATTGTTGTCTTTGTCTTCCATGTGTTCTGCATCCCATTCCAAGGTTTCTCTGTATCCAGCTCATTCAAGGGTCTTAGTCAAGGTTTCTCTGTCAAGTGTTTTCTTCGAGGCCATCTGAATCCAGCCCTGCTCTCTGTTTTTTTTTTTTTTGTGTGTGGCTTTTTTCACCTTTATTCGACTGGACAAAGGGATTGTGCAAAGACACATGGTCAAAGATCTTTCTTTCTGTATTCTCCCATGTTGTGAAATATTATAGGAGAAGATTAGGCGCTTTTTTTGTTGGCAAAAAGGGTTTGAACAATTCATTTACATCAAGGGTGCTAGTAATTTGATGTATAAAAAAGTGATTTGTTTTAAAGATAGAGTCCAATGTTTAAATTAAAAAATAAACACTGGATGTATACACATGAAATCCTTCTCAATCAACACCTCTGGTCTTCTTGTTAATGTGTGGTGGTGATTTTGTCATCAACCACCAGCCCCTCCACCCTGTATTTTGCCATTTTGTTGTGTTTTGCCATAAGAGGGACATTTCTGGGCGGAAAGGCAATGTTTACCCCTCCAGCCAATCACAGAGTGGGAGGGCGTGTCACTTTAGGCAGACGCTGAGTGCGGTCAGAGGCAGGGAGCATGAACAATTAGCTAGTATGGGTTGAGCCATGGGAGGAGTCTGTTTAGAATTGTTTGTTTACAAACAGAAACGGTCAAAACTTTGGACTCTACCTTTAAAAAATTTACTTCTATTTTGCTCCTATTATTTAATTACGGAGGAAATTGCATGGGTAGGGATGTTGAAGGAATACTTGACTCATTGAGCCATTTTCAGCAGTATAAAGTAAGCATTAATTTGATAACTTCATTGTTTTTCTTATACAATTAATACCTTTAAAAGCACATTTTCCACTGGCTGTCAACTGAAAATGACATCACATACTGAGGAAATAGATAACGACCAATCACGGCTTACCTGTTTTCTGGGTTTGGTCAGCAAACTCAGCCATGATTGGTCGTTACCTGTTTCTTCAGCACAGGTGATGTCATCTTCAGTCGACAGCAAGTGTGTTTTTAAAAGCATTAATTGTTAATGAAGAATAATGACTTTATCACAATTATAGACACAATTTTATCTTCTTATTGTTGAAAATGCCTCAATGAGTCAAGTATCCCTTTAAGCATTATCTTTGCCTCTAGGTGACCTTGCAGTTATATCAGGTAAACATTCCAATGCTGATAAAAGTCCTCACAAGCTACTCCCACTCTCCCACACCTTGCAGCTGCCACCTGAGAGCAAATCATTTCAGTCTGGCCCTTTGATATTTTGCTTGTTTTGCAATATGCACTCTTACACTAACATGTTGTTAGTCATTCTGTCTGTGACTCCTTCCAAGCAGGGAAGTAACAATCTCAAATTTTCAGGACGCTGAACAAAAGTCTTGGAGTCCATCTTGTCTGCTAATGTAAGTGTGCTGCTTTTTCTTCTTTGCCAACAAGTCAAAGGAAAAGGCAGATGTACAACTTTTGGGACATTCCCACTTCAAGGTTGCATTGTTTATATAGTATTTTGAAAAAGATCTTTCAAGTAACCTCACCATGCCTGTAGCACTCTTTGAGCTTCTCAGTCAGCCATAGCACAGACTTGGCGCCCATCTTTGTGCCAAAGTTCCTATCAAAAGGTGTTGGCGTGCCACCCTGCAGTGAACAGAGATTGTCAGGCGTACGGGAGAAAAATGAGGAGACACTTGGACAAGGCAAAGTCACCTGTTGCATGTGTCCGAGCACATTCTTGCGACAGTCAAAGACGCCTTTTCCTTCCTCAGAGTACAAGTTGAAGATAAAATCAGTAGTGTAGTTGGCGTTTGAGTTTTCATTCCTGGTGTAGAAAGAACAGTAATTCATTTCCCCATAAGTGAGCCCAAACAGTAATTATTGTAGACTGTAAAAACCCATAAAAAAAATTAAAAACACAATCCAATTATTATTTTTGCAAATGTTTGCTGTAAGTTTTTTTTGTAACCAAACTCTAGATAACATTTTTATAGTAAATGCATCATGTTTAATTAAATTGTTACATTTTGTAGGTCTGGATACATTCAGCAACCCACTTTGTGCTTTTATCTCTTGGAATGTTGTGTAAAACAACCCCATTCCACTCTTGATGATGAATTTGCAAACTTTTTGATTAAAGGCCAGACATAGGTAAAGATGTGTTCGGCAGACAATGGATGATGTAAACAACACTGGTATGTGGTATTCAGGTAGGTATCTCAGACACAAAACTGCATTTATTTTTTGCTACGCCATCTAATGTGGCCGGAGCATTGCATCATCACATTTTTAGGTGATGTCAAGGAGACACAAGGAGTTGCGAGGGCCCGTTTTTCACTGCTTGCACAGTACATATTTCTGTTATTTATACTGAAACTGTAGCTTTTAGCAAGGCAAATTTCAGACGAAGATCCATTATTAACTCATTTGCTCCTAAAAACCTATAAATACGTTCTATTTTAAATATTACCATGCTCCCAAAGAGGTATTTCAAAGTTTTTTTGTTTGTTTGTTTTTTATGTTAGAGCATATAGAAGACTTTGATGCAGCATTTGAACTGAAGAGAATGCTTGAAGCAATGCTAGTTATTACAAAAACGGCCAGCAGGTGACCGCAGAGTATAAGAGATCAACCACGGCCATGTTGCAACAAGCTCTTTTACCCAGTGTTTTCAACAGGTCTGTGGATAATGAAGAAACTTAGCTTTATTCTAATGCTAATTGCTGAAAAATGGAAATTGATAGAAATGTATTTTTTTTCCCTGATGAAAGAAGAGACTCCAATATTTTCCATGTTTTTATAGCAATAAAACACAATATTCTGTGGGCCTTGCAAAATCAGTCAAAATCCAGTAAAACAGCCAAGAGCGAAGGGGGTTGCTTCCGTGAAAATGGCTGAGAGTGAATGAGTTAAATGCATCATATCATAACAAAATAAATAATGACAGCCAGACTGATCTGTATCTTCTGAGGCTAATGCCGATTTTGATATTTGGCAGGAAAAAAATGCAGGAAAAAAACGATCCAATTAGCAGATTAATTGAAGAAGAAAAAAATAATAATTTTATTGCACCAAGGAGATGTTAATTGAAGGCAGAGCTGTTTTACAAAACAAGTCTATAAGTTTTTGATTAACATTACAACACAGGAGAACATTTGCAAAAATTGGCCGTTTTTTGGCGGGTAGGGTGGGGGTGATCATTGTAATTATGTCTTCTTCCTTTTTTTTTTTAAATGGCTGGTTTTAAAAGGCCTAATAATGGCCAATTAAATCGTCCGTCTGACTAATTGGTAGCGTCCAACAAAGAATTAATTACACTTTCAATGAATAAGTAATTATTAATTTGCACAAATATTTTAAATAAAGGGAATAAATGGTCCCCGCGACCCTTGTGAGGAAAAGCGGCCAAGAAAATGGATGGATGGATGGATGGAATAAATGGTGGCCCTCAACACAAGATTTATTATTATTATTTTTGCATTATAAAATTATTGTGAATGTCACACAGCCAGTAGAGTTATTGGTGAGTAGGGTGTGCAATGTTGACTATTTAGTCATGAATAGAGTCAATAGAGTTTGTAGTCAGAAATAATGTATCCTAGCCTCCTGCTCGTATCTCATTCTACCTGAGAACCAAGCCTCTCTTCACTGTCGTCTTCATCTTTTCCACAAGATGCTCAACATTCCCCTTGGAGACAAAGAGCACAATACACTCAAGTCACTCTCGATGCAATCCATGGAGGCTTTCTCCATCATCAAATGTTCACCTCCAGGTCTTTAATGTTGAATTTCTCCTCGAATATGTAGGCAGCATCCGCCCCGGCCGCTAGCCCAGCCATGGTGGCTAAGTAGCCGCAGTAGCCTCCCATCGTTTCAACGAGGAACACGCGACGTTTGGTCCCCGCTGCCGACTGCTTGATTCTGTCGCATGTCTGCAAGCAGCAACAGAGCAGCGTGTGGACGACCACCTCGAAAATGTGTGCGTGTATGTGTACGAGTGTTGTGCTACTGACAGAGGTGATGGTGTTTAGGGCGGTATCAGCGCCAATGCTGAAATCAGAGCCGGGGACGTTGTTGGAGACGGTGGCGGGGATCACAACCATGGGGATGCACATCTCCTCGTACTTTTCTCGGGCCTGAACCATCTCCAGACCTCCCACGTAGGCCTGTGAAGATACACACACACACACACACACACACACACACACACACACACACAGGTTTGCCTCTGTGTATTATGAGGACATTTTTTCCAAACCTGTTTAATTGTGTATTACGGGGACACCCCTTTCCGCTAATGCCAGAGAGATGGGACTTGCACCCCAAAAATTTTTTGGGGGTCATCCAGGGAAATTTCACTTCAAAACTTTAAAAAACTCAACGCACAAAAAAAAGAAAAACCTGAAAAAACAGTAATTATGAGGACATAGATAATGAGCTAAATAAGCCACGCCCATGGCAAAAATGGTAATTATGAGGACCAACTCACATTACAAGGACAAAGTTTACACAACACACAGCAACCATGTCACTGAAGTGACTTGAAAGTTCTGGCATTCTGACGTTACACAAACTGAAATGACATTGATGTGTAATGACTTACCTGATATAAGGTCGCATTGTTGTGCATAACAATACTGTGAAATGCAAAGTCATACCTGATCCTTGAGCACCATGTTACAACTTTAGGACAGACTGAAACTGGTATGTTAATAAAACAATGCTTCTTATGTGACCAGGTTATCTAGGTCAAGCACATCTTTGTAATGGATAAGCTAGACATGAAACCAGATGCAAAAGAGTGAACATTGAACATTTTATTCTTTAAAACATGACTACCTCTCATCTTAAAGATGAGCAGTTTTCTAATAGCTCATTACTGGAATACCTTCGGATTTCAGAATTTCTGAAAAACAGGTTCAATGTAGGAAGTGTCTGAAGTACTGTGAGAATCTGGAACATATTCCTCTGCTGATGAATCCTCACTTGAACTGGATACATCAGCAACCTAATTTTTTAAACAAAAACAATTATTACATACATACAGACATACATATTGTCGCTGTCCTGTGAAAAACACTTCCACCATATTTTCCAGACTATAAAGCGCACCGTGATACAAGCCGTGCCGCCAAGAAGGATCGCTACCGGAGAGCAGCCCGCGACCTAAAAATGGAAACATGTTTTTCACAGGACAGCAATGATATCCATATATACAGTAGACGCACACATACATGTGCATATATACAGCGGCTCTAAAATTGACACCTGCCGGATGCGGGTTAAAGTTCCTTTTGGCGGGTGGTCATAAATATTTACTAGCTTTACTTCGCTGCTACTTAGTGATGCACTCGAAGTAGAAGCTTGAGACAAGTGTTGAGCGCTCGCGGAAGAAGTAGCTCCCGCCATTGATGGGCTAATGTGCTAAAGTTCATTTACCAAAGATAGGTGGTCTTCATCATCAAGCAGTTTTGCATTTTTTTTTTTTTTTGCAATCAACGGGATATGTGCCAGATGCTGGAGCAAACTAGAAAAGCATTTAGAACCTAAAGTTTGTGCATATACTAAAGATTATTATAAATCTAGTCACCACATTTATTCGAAAGATGAGATGAAGCATTTAACAAGAGGGATAGTTAATATGCTTAATCTATGGCATTGCCCCTAAAACGGGTCTTGTGTGATACAGTCCTTCAGTTACAGTAGACGTTTTCTATTTTACCGAGTCAGACAGTCGTTAAGATTGAGACAATTGCTCAACATTTTGCTGCTTGCAACTAAAGACAGCGGTATAAACATGGGTCATAATTTATCCTCTTGACTAAATTATATTCATTCAATGAAAATGCCTGCACTATTAATCCTGGTTGCGTGAAACAAAGATCCATTGCAGATACAAATAACACACAAGATAAAATACCCATCATGCCAGTCCATTCTAGTGCAGCGAAAGGTCCAAAACATAAAGCACATTTATCCAAGCTTGATACAAGTGAATAAACTACCTGATGTTTACACTTCTGTTTAAAAAAAAAATAAAAAAATTATAGCGAGTTCACCTCTAAAATCCACCATAAATAAATTAATGGGAAAAAAAGATCACTACAGTGCATAATCTAAATCACCAAACTGCCAACAAATCTTGAATTTGAGATATTTTTAATGTTGACTTGTAGAAATTTTAGTCCCATACAAGCGTATTGTTGGATACAGTATTTTTAACGTCTTGGCAATACACATTGCATAAACAATTGTTGTGATTATATTTGTTAGTTATATAGTTTAGCCCTAGCATCTACTCTACACTCTTCACTCCTAACGTCTTGCTTCTGAAAACTGATTTCAACATCAATATTCAAAAAGAAATCTCGTCACCTGGTCAACTTTGTCTGTGACAGCTACGTCTTCAGCTATGTCTTCAGGTTGTGCGTCAGTTCAAACCTGGTACACATGAAGAGAAAAATACATATAAAATTCAATTCTTAGTAACACACAAGACTGTACCTGTGCATGTACACAGTTACAGTACATACAGAACAATGAATAGGTTAAAGTATTGTGAATGCAAACTCATTTTATTTGCCATTACAAAAATAAATAAATAAATCCTTCTGCACTACAGGTTTGTGTACATTGGTGACGTCTATTTTTCACAATGAAACAAAAACAAGAAAATACACAGTCCTCAGAGAATCCATACCTGACCAGAGTATGAATTGTGAGGACTGTATGTGTAACTCCAAGCCCTGAAAACTTATTTTACACTCACAGTGTATAAATACACTGTCCTCAGAGTGTCAGTTATTCACAACTACGACATTGTGAGGACAATGTATCTGCGAGGGCTGCTCAGTATTGACAAAACATGCGACATGGGTGTTTTATACAGTGATGGAGATTATTTAAACATTTAACACATACCTAAAAAAAAAGATCTATCCATATACATATATATATACACATACATATAGATATATATACTGTATACATAGCGAGACGGACAGACAGACATAGCGAGATGGACTGAGCAAGACAGATAGATATAGAAAATAAAGATAGAGATAAAGATAAAGAGATCTTTATAATCCAAAGAAAGAAATGCATGTTAATGCGGAAAAATAAGCATGCTCATTGTGATCTAATCTTATCCAATTAAGTTATTTTTTGTTAGTAATGCCCCTCGATACGGTTCTCTCGTATGGCGATGCGCAATTCAGGTAGTCTCTGATTGGTCAAAGTCAGACTAAAGTATACAATGCAATATTCATTTGTTGCTTGTCTTTGCAATACACATATTGCATGAGCCATTCGTGCGACAAGATATTTTTTTATATATTGTGCCAACGTCTTGCTTCTGAAAAATGTATTTCAACATCAACATTCAAAAACAAATCTAGTCACCTGGTCAACTTGGTCTGTGACAGCTATGTCTTCAGGTTGTGCGTCAGTTGAAACCTGGTACACATGAAGAGAAAAATACATATAAAATTCAATTCTTAGTAACACGACTGTACCTGTGCATTTACACAGTTACAGTACATAAAGAACAATGAATAGGTTAAAGTATTGTGAATGCAAACACATTTTATTTGCCATTACAAAAATAAATAATCCGTCAGCACTAGTGGTTTGTGTAAATTGGTGACGTCTATTTTTCACAATGAAACAATTAATAGAAAATACACAGTCCTCAAAGTGTCCATACCTGACCAGAGTATGAATTGTGAGGACTGTATCTGTAACTCCAAACCCCTGAAAACTTATTTTACATTCGCAGTGTATAAATACACTGTCCTCAGAGTGTCAGTTATTCACAACTACGACATTGTGAGGACTGTGTATCTGCGAGGGCTACACAGTATTGACATGCGACATGGGTGTTTTATACTGTGATGGAGATTAAACATTTAACACGGACCTAAAAAAAAGATCTATACATATACTGTATACATACATACTCTATATATACAGTATATATATATATACACAAATATATATATATATATATATATATATATATATATATATATATATATGTATATATATATATATATATACACACACACAAATATATATATATATATATATATATATATATATATATATATACACAAATATACATATATATATAGATAGAGAGACAGATATATAGATATATAGACATAAAGATAAAGATAGAGAGATCTTTATAATCCAAAGAAAGAAATACACGTTAATGCGGAAAAATAATCATGCTTATTGTGATCTAGTCTTATACAAATAAGTTAGTTTTTTTTAGTAATGCCCCTCGATACGGTTCTCTTGTATGGCGATGCGCAATTAAGGTAGTCTCTGATTGGTCAAAGTCAGACTAAAGTATACAATACAATATTCATTTGTTGCATGTCTTTGCAACAGACATATTGCATGAGCCATTCGTGCGACAAGATCTTTTTTTTATATACTGTGCAACGTCTTGCTTCTGAAAAACGTATTTCAACATCAACATTCAAAAAGAAATCTAGTCACCTGGTCAACTTGGTCTGTGACAGCTATGTCTTCAGGTTGTGCGTCAGTTGAAACCTGGTACACATGAAGAGAAAAATACATATAAAATTCAATTCTTAGTAACATGACTGTACCTGTGCATTTACACAGTTACAGTACATACAGAACAATGAATAGGTTAAAGTAATGTGAATGCAAACTCATTTTATTTGCCATTACAAAAATGAATAAATAAATCTGTCTGCACTACAGGTTTGTGTAAATTGCTGACGTCTATTTTTCACAATGACACATAAATAAGAAAATACACAGTCCTCAGAGTGTCCATACCTGACCAGAGTATGAATTGTGAGGACTGTATGTGTAACTCCAAGCCCTCAAAACGTATTTTAAACTCACAGTGTATAAATACACTGTCCTCAGAGTGTCAGTTATTCACAACTACGACATTGTGAGGACTGTGTATCTTGCGAGGGCTGCACAGTATTGACAAAACATGTGACATGGGTGTTTTATACAGTGATGGAGATTATTTTGACATTAAACATGGACCGAATATATATATCTTCATAATCTAATTAAAGAAATACACGTACGTGCGGAAAAATAATCATGCTCATTTTGATCTAGTCTTATCCAAATAAGTTTTTTTTTTGTTAGTAATGCTCCTCGATACAATTCTCTTGTATGGCGATGCGCAATTAAGGTTGTCTCTGATTGGTCAAAATCAGACTCAAGTAGGGCCTGGCAATAAATCAAATTAATTGAATAAATTAAATTCAAATTGAATCGTTGAAAATTTGCTAAATCGTGAAATGTATTTTGTCTTCTGGATTATTAAAAGCTGTTATAATGTTCTGTTACATCCAGATGTTATTGTGAGTTGTAATTTTGCACAAGTGGTGGCAGAATGCTGGATGGTTGGTTTAAAAGACTTTTTATTTTATTTTTTGGCCATATCGCTTAGCCTCAGACTAAAGTATACAAACAATCCAATATTCATTTGTTGCACGTCTTTGCAATACACATATTGCATGAGCCATTCGTGCGCCAAGATATTTTCCACATATTGTGCAGCCCTAGTATCTCCACCCTCCACTAATGTCTTGCTTCTGAAAACTGATTTCAACAACATTCAAAAAGAAATCTAGTCACCTGGTCAACTTTGGCGCAGTCTGTGATAGCGGTGTCTTCATCAGGTTGTGCTTCAGTGGAAACCTGGGGTAGATGAATAGAAAAATACCAATACAATTAAATTCTTACTAAGACTAGACTGCTAAACTGTAATTTCATGTAATCATGAATGTGCGACCAGTAATTCTAGTATGTCACATGTATGAAGCAATATCCAAATGTCATGATAAGCAATCACGATATGATAATCAACATGATATTGTGAGGTTAGCGATACTCACGATAACTGTAAAAGTAAAATAAAAAAATAAGTCACAATATTGTAAAAAAAATGAAATAAAAACAAAAAAAATTATATTGAGAAAAGAATGTACTTTTGCTTTTGAGTTATAATTAATCTTTTATGTTTTGTCAAACCTTGCACGATAACCCCCCCACCCCCAAAAAAAACAAAATTAAGTGTGACAACACACCATATAAACATACCATAGTGTTTTTCCATTGTAGTGAAATTCAAACATGAAAACCTTCTGGGCATCATGATACACTCTCAGCCTGTTTTCACATAACTACTCCTCGATATTCAGTAGGAAAGACTCCCTTCTGAAAGGAGCAGGAACTGAACACTCCTCAACCTTACAAAGAAAAAGGGATACAACGGAAATATTTCATTATAACAGTAATGAAAACTAGGCCCATACTAAAGAATCTTTTACCAATACTCACCTTTGAATGAATTAATATATTTTATGGTGAAGCCATCCTTGTCTTTACCTAAGGATGAAAAATATGCTACCTCTTCTTTGGGTTTAACTTTTGCCCTCTGTGGCCTCATGACTGACATATCTCACTGAAGATAATGATCTAAAGCTATAGAAAAAAATTAGTTTCAATCAGTTTGATAGGTAACTTGGTGCAGATGTTTTGAAGTTGACTTTCTGTGGACCATAATATCCTGTGCAGTGTGCAGTAAATGTGCCAACGAAAATAAAATACAGTGGATAGCACAGCTCTGCTAAATATTTGCATAAATTAAATGTAATGAACACTAACAGACTTTACTTAAATATTTCTATTTAAAGAACAAATTTAAGTAAACACAAATGCAGCAATTTACCAATACTTCATTTATACTGTACTGGTAATACTAAACCATTGTATATTTTCACATCATAAACCAGCCTATCAAACCAGCCTGTTATTGCTTTCCTCTTAAAAATTTCAATTAGCATTTATCTTACTCAACAGACGGTTAGCTCTGCTATGCTAACTGAGCTAACCGTCACTAACAAAAGCGTAGCAATTATAAATAATTTGCTGCAACCATCATAATCAACAGATGGTTAGGTATGCTAACGTTAGCTTAGCTGCACTTACACTGGACTTGCATTATAAATCATTTTCAGCAATGTACACAAGCGACCAACATTAAAATAAACAAGTTTCTGGAGGAAAAATTCAAGCTTCAAACCTACCTCATTAGCACAGCTACACTGCCATCACGTCTCGTGAAGTAATTAGAGCCGGGGCGGTTCTCTATCGGGGCTGCTAGATGACGTCACTTCCGTACTCCGGGCAATATAATAAATCACATTTAAATCAACAAATTGGTTCAGTGTTGGATTATGAACTTTGTTGATAAGAGTGGCTATTGTTCTATGATTTACAGTGTCAATTAAAAAAAAATAGATCACATTTAAAATTAACCCGAAAGGCTCATATACTAAATTAATTACCACAGACGAAAACAAAGGATATTATTGCTAGAATTATAGATAATTTTGTAATCGTTTAATGTGATTTCAGTTTGTTTTTTTAAAAAGTTATTATTATTTTTTTCATTAACGAAAATGTTTTTTTGCTTTAGTAAATAAAATAACCTTGCTGCTGTCACACAGTTGCTGTCCGAGGATGTTTTGGTACTATACTTTAGTAATGGATGCATGTGTTTTTTGGCAAAATTGTGAGCGAGCCCAGTAACTTGGCTTAGAATTAACCCTGCAAATGAATGGTCACATGATGCTTTACTGTTGGCATGAAGCAGGACTGATGGTAGCGCTCACCTTTTCTTCTCCAGACAAGCATTTTTCCGGATGCCCCAAACAGTTGGAAAGGGGGTTAATCAGAGAAAATAACTTTAACTCTTTTTTCCTTATTTTGGTCTGTGTTTATGGAATCCCTTTTTCACTGGTCACACCAGGCCATCCTCCAAAAGTCTTACTCCCTCACCATGGGTGTAGATGGACTCATACCTGCTTACTGCCATTCCTGAGCAAGCTCTACACTGGTGGTGATGTCCTTATCCCCGCAGCTGAATCAACTTTGGGAGATAGTCCTGGCATTTGCTGGATTTTCTTGGGTGCCCTGAAGCCTTCTTCACTTAAAGTTTGTAAGGTCACTAAAGGAAATTACTTTAATTTTCATGGCAAATAGGGACTTTGCAATTCATCTAATCACTATAACATTCTGGAGTACATGTACATGCAAATTGCCATCATAAAAAAACAATAATAAGTCAGCACTGCAGATTTTTAGAAAATCAATGTAATTCTCAAAACATTTGGCCACTGGTGTACAGAAAGATGTTATACTGTAAAGGTAGGGTGGGATGTTAAATGATGAATCAATGTACTGCACTGACAGTTTCTCTGTCTCTGCTGTTAACCATTGTACATTTTTAAATAAACAACCACTGAAATAATTAAATACTGAAATATATAATTAAATGTCATAGGGTATTTCATTATTTAATTATTTACTTAGGAATTGGTGGCTGCAAAAAAAATAAGGCTCTGTGTCTACAGACAAACATTCACAATACACAGCATTTTGAGAAAAAACTGAATTATGGAGACGTGCGTAATTGTGGGGACAGGTGATGGTCAGCCAATCAAATGCTGTGAAATATACACTGGTGTGAATTATTCATGAAGTGGTGCATTACAAGGACCTTCCTACAGGGGGCGCCATCAAATACACAAAAATACACAAATTCACGTAATTGTGCTTTACAAGGACATTGGCTAAAACTTTGGATTTAAGCCTTCTACAGCCCTAGAAGCACTTCTGCATTGAAATAATTATGAGGACATGGGCTGTGTCCTCATAATTCAAAATGTCCTCGCAGCACGGCATGTATTCAGGTGAAATGTCCTCATAATACACAAAGGCAAACACACACACACACACACACACACACACACACACACACACACACACACACACACACACACACACACACACACACACACACACACACACACACACACACACACACACACACACACACACACACGAGGAGAGGATTTGAAGTGTTGTTCCCTTCACTTCATAAAAAAGTGTAGTCGAGTAGTGTCCAGTCGTAGGTTAAAGGTGACCTAGTATGACTGCTTTTTTTTTTAAGTACATTTTTTGTGGACGTGAGACTGACAGTTGCATAGGTTGCAATTTTCTACATAGACAACACAAAGTAGTCAACATGACATTACTCACCGTTGCCTAACGCTATTGACTATGTGGCAATCGGCTTTTAGCATACAAATAGCATGGCTTTTGTCCCTTTAGGGCCACCGTAGCTCTCTCTTCACAACACTAATTGGAGGGTGTGTGTAATATGTCATTATAAAGTAAATGTCACTCTGAAAGGGAAGAAAGTTAGTGTTTGGCCAGCTCATCCTACCTCAAATCCTCCGATGATCACCAAGGCGTGGATGTTATACTTTGAAATGCTCTGGCTGATTTCCTCCATCAGCTTACCTGGAAGCGTTCTTTGAGTGGGTAAACAGAAAGACAGTAAAGCGTTTCTTTTTTTTGTTATGACAAATGGAAAAGGGACGGAGGGTGGGGGTGGGCAATTTGACATTGATACAGAGAGTTACAAATACAGTAGAAGTGTCATGATTTGGACTGAAATATTTGCCACCAGAAACTGAAATGTAATCATTTATATTTAAATTTCAACCACTAAACTTGAATAATTGCAATGGAAAATTGTATTGAATTCAAATTAGCCTACATACAATGCATTTGTATTGTTTAATTTTAACCACTGCATTGAATATAAAGTGATTCTGAATTGTACAATGTGAATTTGAATGTATTAATTAATTTGTAAGTGAAGTACTTGAAACTTGAAACTAAGTTTGCATAGTCATATAGTTCCACCCTACCAAAGTGTGTGGAAAAACGTCTCAAAGTCCAACCAAACTTGGAGTCGATGCCACGCAGGATGACAGTCAATCCTGTGAGACGTCAGCTCCATAAATGTGATTCTAAAGGTTTGTTTTGCTCTTTGGGATGCCACCCACAGAGAAAAACAACAATGCTGCACTTAATGTGAGATAGGAAAAGGTCACCTATTGACAAACAGCTAATTAAGTTAAATGTAACTTGAGAAATGAATTCCCTTTTCATGATTTCCTATGGCAACAATTGTTTTAAAAAGTTCCACTTTAGAGGCTCCCTTGTGCATGTTTACCTCTTTGTGCCCAACATTGAGCCTCCCAAGCCAGTCCAGCCGCTCACTGAAGTCCAGTTGATAGGCTCAACCTGTAGCAGGAGAGATCACATCCTTGGACTCAAATTGTAAGGGGGAACCCCGCCAATACTACCATGTTGGGGAAAAAGTGCAACAAATGTGTTTATTCTTGTTTTTTGGAATAATATACATTTCATTCTGAATATTTTATTAACGATATACGATACGATACGATATACTTTTATTTTCCCCGTGGGGAAATTTTTCCTGGACTCCGTCCAGCTGCAGTTTACAGTAAGGAAAAAACAACAGAATAGAAAGAGATAAAATCAAAATTAAATAAGAAGTGCAAGCAGTAGTTTACAGTAAGAAAAACAACAGAATAGAGAGAGATAATTAAAATAAATAATACACACACACTCCTATATATATATATATATATATATATATATATATATTGCACCACTTAGTTAATGTCGGTTATTAAGTAATTTGATGGATGTCGGCAAGAATGAGTTCTTGTAGCGGTTCAGCCTGGTTCTGGGAGCCCTGAATCTCCTGCCGGAAGGCAGTAGCTGGAACTCATGATGCAGAATGTGAGTCGGGTCAGTAACAATTTTCCGTGCCAGTCTGGTGACGGACCGCTCATAAAGCATCTGTAGGGAAGGATGATTCCCGACCCCCATGATCTTCATGGCAGTCCGCACCAGACCGGCAATATGTGACCTTGACTGCACAGTCAGGTTGCCGTACCAGGCCGCAATGCTGTATCTGATGATACTTTCCAATGCAGCCCGGTAGAACAACAGCACGATCCTCTGCTCCACTCCATAGACCCTCAGTCTGCGTAGGAAATAGAGACGCTGTTGGAGTTTGGAGCAGAGACTTCCAACGTGTACCCTCCAGCTGAGTGTGTTGTCAATGTGGACCCCCAGATACCTGTATGAACCCACCTGGCTGATGTGATTGCCTTTAATGACGACTGGCCCGTGGTCACCCACAGTTTTTGGATCAAATATCACCTCCTCTGTTTTCCCCACATTGAGCACAAGATGATTCCGGTCACACCACTGGACAAATTTCTCTATTTCTGAGAAATAGTCCAATGGGCTACCTACCGCCGGCCTGCAGCAAGCTGACGATAGCGGTGTCATCAGAGAACTTGATGATAAAGTTCTCAGGGTGTGATGTCACACAATCATTTGTGTACAATGTGAAGAGGACCGGGGAGCTGACGCAGCCCTGCTGTTGAGCTGTTGACCCTGACTTGCTGTGTGCGCTGTGTCAGGAAGGAGTGATACCACCTCGAGATGTACGGGTTCACATTCATCTCCTTCAGTTCAGTGCAGGTGCGGCTGCATTGTGTTGAACGCTGAGCTAAAGTCAACAAACAACACACGTGCATAAGCTTTAGGGACGTCCAGATGTTTGCTGACCAGATGTGTGATGCTGTTGATAGCATCGTCAGTGCCGCGACCCCGCTTGTAGGCTTAACTTAACTCATTGACTCCCAGCCATTTTCACTGAAGCAACCCCCTTCGCTCCCAGACTGATTTCGCAAGGCCCACAGAATATTGTGTTCGATTGCTATAAAAACATGGAACCTACCAAAAGAAAGAATAGAGTCTCTTCTTTCATCAGGAATAAAAGTATATTTCTGTTTCTGGTTTGCATCAATTAGCATTAGAATATAGCTAAGTTTCATCATTATTCACAAATCTGTTGAAAACACTGTCAAAAAGAGCTTGATTTGGCCCTGGTTGATTTCTTATACTCTGCCACCTGCTGGCCGTTTTTTGTAATAACTACCATTGCTTTAAACGACCTCTTCAGGTCCGAGGCTGCATCAAAGCCTTGTCTATGCTCCAGCTTAAAAAACAACAACATAAAAAAACATATAAATACGTTTTGGGACCATGGCAATATTTAAAATAGAACGTTTCTTTACGTTTTTGGGAGCAAATGAGTTAATTACAACACTTTCATCATTCCGTTTATTTATCTTTGCTGATCAGCAGCAAGGAATCATTCGACTTAACGGTGATACATTTGGTTTGTTTGCAAATAACGTTGTGTCTGGAGGTGTGTACATCATCAAGTAACGGGAGCTACCTGTCCATGCGCGAGTCCATCAAAGCCGTCGTGGACGGCCAGCATGTTGTGACCCTGGATGAACCCCATCCTGACGGCTGCACGCACGGCTGCATTCATACCAGCACAGGGTGCGCCGATATTTATGATGGCTACGTTGATGTTGCTCTGTCACAAGGAAGGGATGGTTAACTTGGAATACTTGAATAACAGGTGAAGAGAAAAAAACAAACAAACAAACAACTAATGACTGCATTAAATCATTTGCCATTTATTTCTCTGGTCTGTTCTTTACAGTGATTTTCTTTAGCAATTCAATAACGTCAATGATTTAATAATTAAAATAGCGGAATTTGCATGTCCTGCGCATGGGAATCTCTTACACTTTTTGTAGAACAGATTCTCAAAGATGACTTATTTTCTTTAAAAAACTTATCTTGAAACTATTTTTCATTCCCATAAACAACACAACTATAATCACTTTATTCTCAGCTTCCTGTGTGAACTTATTTCCCGGAATATAAAAACAGTTTGAGTGCACAGTACAGTAGCCCACTATTTCCTAACTGGCAACACTGGTGTCGATGAGGTGGATGGTCCTTACTTTAACATCTGGGGGGTTAATGTGGGCCAGCAGCTTGTATGTGTTCCAGTTGTTCTCAAAGCTCCTGCAGGTTGATAGCAGTAGCAAAATTTGTTGAGCTAATTTTGTTTCTTTATGCATGTAACTACTGTCACTTGCTAGCACATTTTATAACAACAGGAACAATGCTAATTACTTAGATTCATATAAAAAACTTCTTACTTTCCTCTGAGCTTGATAGCATCCTCGAATCTGCCTTCAGCCATGGCAGCAGTCACATCTTTGGTCTGGACGGCAGAAATAGCAAAAGAGAGACTCAGACTACCAATCACATTTTAGAGCAGGGGTATGAAAATACTTTTCAATGATTTAAAGGTCCATCCATTTATCAAACTTGGTCAGGCCTTGTCTGACAATACAGTCATATTAACAACAAAATGTTTTTATTCAAACCAATATATGTACTGTTAATTTCGTTTTTGACATAATTTAAAATAAATGTTTGATAGCTGAATAACATACAAGTCCCTTTCATGAATACAAAACAAGTTGCTCAAAACTGAGTTAAAAATATTTGTCTTTTTAAATTCAAAGAACTACAATAAGGAAGGGAAAATGTATTAGTGCCTTACACTTTAGGTGTGTGTGTGTTTTCTGATAAAGGAAAGACTAACCATACAGATTGGTAAGTGAACCCAAACAGGATAAATAATAATAATCAAACAGTACACTAATTTACACATTATATCTATCAGAGGTGGCAAATCCAGGTCCAGAAAGTAAAAACCCTGCCACCGTTTGGCTTTAGACCCAGGTGCTAGCTAGCTAGCAAGAGCTAGCTCCGCCTCCAATGATGCTTGTTTATCTGCTAGAGAGCTAGCATCAATGGCTAAAGCCAAACTGTGGCAGGGTTTTTACTTTCTGGACCTGTATTTGCCATCTCTGATATCTATGAAGAATGGTATTGAGTAAGAAAAATTTAAAGTTAACATAGCACTTCCTTTTTTAAGCTCTCAGGTGACGTCACTGCTCATGCATAAGCCACATGAACTGGACCGCTCGAATAACATATAGGTTACCATAGAACACAAAAGTTACAAATGTTCAAGGCATCTAAATTATAGATTCATTCCTGCAGTACCAATAAAATGCCATTAGGTGAAAATATACACCATAAACACATCTTGCTCCCTCGCCACTATGTGTCAGGCTTCTCAAAGGGTGAGTACTTATACTTTATTAAATTTTATGATACAGTGTTTAACTTCTTAGTGAATGACAGTTATTTTTGACATTGGAAATTGACAATCTTATTTTCCTTCTTCTTAGTCCCAAGTGATTGTAGTTTGTGGCATAACAGACTGACATACCACTTGCACACACTCCATGAGTGGCAGCCTAACTGCCTGGTTGCCAGACAGGCTGACCACGCAGGCTGGGGTGTCTGGTGTGGCCTCCAGTAGAGCCATCACAGCCTCAACGCCCATTCTGCTGCCCTGGCGGGGACAAAAAACACACACACAGTCAGCTCATAAGGTGTTAATGTGGCAATTTTTCATTAATGCAAGTCAAACGGAAGGAGGTTTGACTGATGTACTGACCAAGATTCTGTCGAAGGCAGAGGGCGTCCCTCCCCTCTGTACGTGTCCAAGGACGGTGGTCCGTGTATCAAAGCCAAGTCTGTCAGTTACCAGCTGGAGAAGCATAAATCCATCCGTTAGTGCAGATATTACTGCACTCAGCGCATTGAAATACGTCCAAATCCTTACATATATGGTTCTGCATGCAGGATTTTCTGTAAGTTAAATAAACATGAGTTCTTGTAGAAGTTTGTGAATATGTTTGGAGTACTGTTACCAATATCAGACAGGTTTGACAATTAGTTTCTCAACCGAACCTAATTAAAGAGAAATTACTTAAAGTCCCTGTAAAGTGAAAATAAATAATCTAAATGTGACATACAATAAATAAGAGCGTAATTAATAACCTTGCTAAATTTGAATGATAAAATAAAAAAATGATAATAAAAAAATCGCACTGTATATAAAATTAGGCTTCAAAATTTTGAACAATAAAGCCGCTCTCTCTGCTCTCAGACACTGTAAATGTGTCTGTTGAATGCACTGAAACCACGCCGTGCTCAACTGGCAGCTGACAGCTGTCAACCGAGTACCACTGCTACAACACGTAAAAATGGACGATACTAAAGTGGTGTTGCAACTTTCCTATGCCTACACATAACTGCATGTTTGAGCTGTGAAAATATGTCTTCATATACTCTCTGATGGCCAACGGGTCATTTCCGCACCATGATAATGGAGCGATTCAAGGTGGTCACGCCAGCGCAAATCCCCGTCCACATAATGTCTTTCAAGTTGGACTTTTCTTTTTTTGTGCTGATGTGCACACAATCAGAACTGACAATGAGGCGTTCTAAAGCAACCAAGTCAGCTTGAAGCCCTTGTCCACACACTGGCTGTCAAGTTGCACTTAAAAATAATATAAATATATTCATAAGTAAAAGGCAATTTATAACTTTGATTAACCATACATTGGTGTGTGCAAACAACTTAGCGCATCATGGAGAATTTTCAACAAACATTCTTACATCAACGGCCTAATCTTTTTTGCAATGTGTCCCGTCAGCACACTCATGTGTGCTCATTTTATTGCATTTTGTATGTATTTTAGCTTGGAAACAACACTCCATGTTGGGCAAAACCTACGTACATTCGTCAGGATCTTCTAGTAGTTAACATCTATCAGTCTGGAAAGGGTCACAAAGCCATTTCTAAAACTCTAGGACCCCAGTGAACCACGGTGAGAGCCATTATCCACAAATGGAGAAAACATGGAACAGTGGTGAACAGTCGACCTACGGCAATTATCCCAAGAGCACAGTGACGACTCATTCCAGGAGGTCAACAAAGGAACCTAAAGATAAAATCTAAAGAACAACTTCAGGCCTCCCTCGCCTTAGTTGAGGTCACTGTTCATGATTCGACAATAAAGAAGAGACTGATCCAAAAATGGCCTCCATGGCAGAGTTTCATGGCGAAAACCATTGCTGACCAGAAAGAACATAAAGGCTCCCAAGACTTTTGTGACAATATTTGATGAACTGATGAAATGAAAGTTTAACTTTCTGGAAGATGTGTATCTTGTTACATCTGGTGTAAATGTAAGATCATTTCAAAAAGAGAACATTCTATCATGTTTCGGTTGGGATTTTGTTTGTCTGTGGTTAGTGTTTTTTTGTGTTCTTTGTCTCGTTATGTTTAACCATGTCCACCTGTATGTGTTTTCCCCTCCCCATGTGGTCAACCAATCAGTGCGCTCATTTGTTTTTCCCCAGGTGTGTCTCATTAGGTCATTAGTGTTGGTGTATTGAGGCCCGTCCACACGAAAGCCAGTTTCAATGTATCCTCACAAGTTTTCTTACTGTTTAGGCCACACGATGGCGCGGTTTCGGAGCTTGAAACCGATCACTTTTGAAACCGGGCTCCAGAGTACAAAGATTTCAAAACGTGTTTGTCTGGACACCATATGCAGGATACTCCACCAGTGATGACGTGGTCGAAACTCGATGACGACGTATTGTCACAGATTTATGACGTTTGCGCCAATTCTCGTATAACTGCGCGCGAACCATCAGTCTGTTAACAACAATGGCGGATAGCCGTGTGGTAGTCGTTTTGCGCAGCCTCCTTAGCTTGCTTATGCTTTTGCAGCAAGATATTTTGCTTCTTTATTCCCAGGTTCCACAAGCGGTGTTGTATTTAAATCACCCGCCATTGTCACTTCTCCTGTGTTCTTCTTTTTCATGTTGTTTTGATACATTCAAAGCCATATTTGTTCCGTATATTGCAATAAAGTTAGAAAAAAAAAGTTTGTCTTCTTCGCTGATTCTTTTTCTACTGCGCTACAGCGCCACTCCAGACTTGGCATATACATTACAGCCGTTAAACATCCTTAGCGTCTTCTTTTGGACACATGCAAGTCTTGAAAAGCTTCTGTGTGTACGAGATTTGTTTGAGGAACGAAGCCGGCTTGGCTTCGGTCTGGACGGGGCCATAGTCTGTTGTGTTTGTCCAGTTGGTGTGGGTGCATTGTTGATGTTACGTGTGGCAGGTTGTGTGTTTTGTTTTCTCAGTTCAGCCAAGTTGTCTCAGTTCAGCCAAGTCGTCTCAGACACGTCTTCTCATCCAAGTCTTCTCAGCCAAGCCGTTACAGCCACAGCCAAGTCATAGCCACAGCCACAGCCTCAGCCAGTCAAGTAAAGCCAAGTCACTCCCCTTTAAGGCAAGTGTACTGTCACGCCACGCTTGGTTCAG